>NC_056437.1:10482134-10484634 GCF_018296145.1 Oncorhynchus tshawytscha
GAAACACACACACACACACACACAAAAACACACACGCACACAGAAACACATACTGACACACAGAAACACATACTGACGCACAGAAACACATACTGACACACAGAAACACACAGAAACACACAGAAACACACAGAAACACATACTGACACACAGAAACACACAGAAACACACAGAAACACACAGAAACACATACTGACACACAGAAACACATACTGACACACAGAAACACACAGAAACACATACTGACACACAGAAACACATACTGACACACAGAAACACACAGAAACACATACTGATGCACAGAAACACATACTGACACACAGAAACACACACTGACACACAGAAACACATACTGACGCACAGAAACACATACTGACACACAGAAACACATACTGACACACAGAAACACACAGAAACACACAGAAACACATACTGACACACAGAAACACATACTGACACACAGAAACACATACTGACACACAGAAACACATACTGACACACAGAAACACACAGAAACACACAGAAACACATACTGACACACAGAAACACATACTGACACACAGAAACACATACTGACACACAGAAACACATACTGACACACAGAAACACATACTGACACACAGAAACACATACTGACACACAGAAACACATACTGACACACAGAAACACATACTGACGCACAGAAACACACACTGACACACAGAAACACACAGAAACACATACTGACGCACAGAAACACATACTGACACACAGAAACACACACTGACACACAGAAACACACAGAAACACATACTGACGCACAGAAACACACAGAAACACACACTGACACACAGAAACACACAGAAACACATACTGACGCACAGAAACACATACTGACGCACAGAAACACATACTGACACACAGAAACACATACTGACACACAGAAACACATACTGACACACAGAAACACATACTGACACACAGAAACACACACTGACACACAGAAACACATACTGACGCACAGAAACACATACTGACACACAGAAACACATACTGACACACAGAAACACATACTGACACACAGAAACACATACTGACACACAGAAACACATACTGACACACAGAAACACACACTGACACACAGAAACACACAGAAACACATACTGACACACAGAAACACATACTGACGCACAGAAACACACACTGACACACAGAAACACATACTGACGCACAGAAACACATACTGACACACAGAAACACACAGAAACACACAGAAACACATACTGACACACAGAAACACACAGAAACACACAGAAACACATACTGACACACAGAAACACATACTGACACACAGAAACACATACTGACACACAGAAACACATACTGACACACAGAAACACATACTGACACACAGAAACACACAGAAACACATACTGACACACAGAAACACATACTGACACACAGAAACACACAGAAACACACAGAAACACATACTGACACACAGAAACACATACTGACGCACAGAAACACACACTGACACACAGAAACACACAGAAACACACAGAAACACACAGAAACACATACTGACACACAGAAACACATACTGACACACAGAAACACACACTGACACACAGAAACACATACTGACACACAGAAACACATACTGACACACAGAAACACACACTGACACACAGAAACACACAGAAACACACAGAAACACACAGAAACACACAGAAACACATACTGACACACAGAAACACACAGAAACACATGACACACAGAAACACACAGAAACACATACTGACACACAGAAACACATACTGACACACAGAAACACATACTGACGCACAGCACAGAAACACATACTGACACACAGAAACACATACTGACACACAGAAACACACAGAAACACACAGAAACACATACTGACACACAGAAACACATACTGACACACAGAAACACACAGAAACACACAGAAACACATACTGACACACAGAAACACATACTGACGCACAGAAACACACAGAAACACATACTGACGCACAGAAACACACACACGGAAACACAGAAACACCCACCCCACCCCTCCCCCCTCCTCTTCCTCCTCTTCCTCCTCTCCCGGGCTGTTAGGTCGTTAGTGGAGGTGTTTGCAGACAAGCAGTGGGAAGTAGCACCTGATGTCTTTGTTGCTAGGGCCCGAGCACCCCGTCTAGCGACTGTCACCGCGGCAGCACGCCGAGATGGAGTGTGACCCTGTTGCTAGACAACCAACTGTGAACGAGTCGATCGGTGTCTCTGGAACTTCCAACACGGCAGGGCGGATACCCGTTAAGAGCTGTGTGCTGCTGAATTGTTCTGCCAGCCCCGCGTTGATGTCTGTGGGGAAGCATGACTTTTATACTGGCTGTGGTGAGACAGAGAAAACCTTGAGAATGCATTGTTCTTTAATAGCTTGGGAATACACGTTCAGTACTATACTAAAACTACCTCATCCTTAAACATCCCTGCGTCATGTCTCCTA
>NC_056437.1:10487134-10494634 GCF_018296145.1 Oncorhynchus tshawytscha
GATCCTCAACAAAGGGGCCCCACAAGGGTGTGTGCTCAGTCCCCTCCTGTACTCCCTGAGATAAAAGCTGTTTTTCAGTCTCTCGGTCCCAACTTTGATGCACCTGTACTGACCTCGACTTCTGGATGATAGCGGGGGGAACAGGCAGTGGCTCGGGTGGTTGATGTCCTTGATGATCTTGTTGGACTTCCTGTGACATCGGGTGGTGTAGGTGTCCAGAAGGGCAGGTTGTTTGCCCCCGTTAATGCATTGGGCAGACGGCACCACCCTTTGGAGAGCCTTGCAGTTGCGGGTGGTACAGTTGCTGTACCAGGCTGTGATACAGCCCGACAGGATGCTTTCAATTGTGCATCTGTAAAAATGTGTGAGGGTTTTAGATGACAAGCCAAATTTCTTTAACTTCCTGAGGTTGAAGAGGCTCTGTTGCACCTTCTTCACCACACTGTCTGTGTGGGTGGACCATTTCAGTTTGTCTGTGATGTGCACGCCAAGGAACTTGAAGCTTTCCACCTTCTCCGCTACTGTCCAGTCAATGTGGATAGGGGGATGCTCCCTCTTCTGTTTCCTGAAGTCCAAGAGCATCTCCTTTGTCTTGTTGACGTTGAGTGAGAGGTTGTTTTCCAGGCACCACACTCCCAGAGCCCTCACCTCCTCCCTGTAGGCTGCAGACCTGCCAACATGCCAATTCTCTGTCTATCTAACATCCTGATTCTCGAGCTGCAACACACAGACATGTACGGAGTTTGTGTCAACGGATATGGAGATGAATACATTATTATTTGACGTAGCTGCCCCGTGTTTGCCCCTCCTCCTGTTTGTTGTGATGCTGAGTTTGACGACTGTCAGCTGTACGTAAACACATGGACAAATCCCTTTCCGACTCCGTGTGTTGTGGAAAGGTGAACACTAATTGTTTCAAGCTAACGTTAGCGAACATAAGCTGGACATTCAGTGGGCTCTAAAGTGCCAGAAGTTCACTCGCATTTGCTAGTGAAAGAAATGAAATGCAAATGCAAAAAATAACTGGTCGCATTTGTGCGAGTGAGATGTACATTTAATTCTGCGTTCCATTCGTTGTATTTTCCATGTAACATTACGAGGATCATGCAACCTGATAGACTGTAACTAATTATGATCCACGTCACAAAAAGCATTTTAGTTTAATCAAAAATAAATGGAAACATCTTGGCATTAAATGTCGGGGTTTAGAAGACTGCGTGATTAATGAATGAGTGTCCGGTATTAACTATAGAGGCCATGCTTCTAAAAGGCTTTTGCACTAGATTTGAGATTTTAATCATTTCAAAAATCTGAAATGATGAATGCGCTGCAAAGAAATACAAATACTATAGGCACCTTTAAATAGGCTGAAACACCGGACTCCTCTAGCGAACAGCGGTCAGATTCCCTTTGTGGTAGCCTACTGAACAGCGTTAAGATTCCCTTTGTGGTAGCCTACTGAACAGAGTTCAGATTCCCTTTGTGGTAGCCTACTGAACAGCGTTAAGATTCCCTTTGTGGTAGCCTACTGAACAGAGTTCAGATTCCCTTTGTGGTAGCCTACTGAACAGCGTTAAGATTCCCTTTGTGGTAGCCTACTGAACAGCGTTCAGATTCCCTTTGTGGTAGCCTACTGAACAGAGTTCAGATTCCCTTTGTGGTAGCCTACTGAACAGAGTTCAGATTCCCTTTGTGGTAGCCTACTGAACAGAGTTAAGATTCCCTTTGTGGTAGTCTACTGAACAGAGTTCAGATTCCCTTTGTGGTAGTCTACTGAACAGCGTTAAGATTCCCTTTGTGGTAGCCTACTGAACAGCGTTAAGATTCCCTTTGTGGTAGCCTACTGAACAGAGTTCAGATTCCCTTTGTGGTAGTCTACTGAACAGAGTTCAGATTCCCTTTGTGGTAGTCTACTGAACAGCGTTCAGATTCCCTTTGTGGTAGTCTACTGAACAGAGTTCAGATTCCCTTTGTGGTAGTCTACTGAACAGCGTTCAGATTCCCTTTGTGGTAGCCTACTGAACAGAGTTCAGATTCCCTTTGTGTTAGCCTACTGAACAGCTTCAGATTCCCTTTACGGTAGCCTACTGAACAGCTTCAGATTCCCTTTGTGGTAGCCTACTGAACAGAGTTCAGATTCCCTTTGTGGTAGCCTACTGAACAGAGTTCAGATTCCCTTTGTGGTAGCTACTGAACAGAGTTCAGATTCCCTTTGTGGTAGCCTACTGAACAGCTTCAGATTCCCTTTACGGTAGCCTACTGAACAGCTTCAGATTCCCTTTGTGGTAGCCTACTGAACAGCTTCAGATTCCCTTTACGGTAGCCTACTGAACAGCTTCAGATTCCCTTTGTGGTAGCCTACTGAACAGAGTTCAGATTCCCTTTGTGGTAGCCTACTGAACAGAGTTCAGATTCCCTTTGTGGTAGCTACTGAACAGAGTTCAGATTCCCTTTGTGGTAGCCTACTGAACAGAGTTCAGATTCCCTTTGTGGTAGCCTACTTAAGCTTTGTCTAGCCAGTTTTCGGTCTATGTCGACTCGATCATTTGTTTTTGTTATGTTTTCAAAATTATTTTGCTTTTAGTGTTGATTAGGAACCGTGTCTAAAAAGCCAATACTTGTGAGCTGGTCATGTTGATTAGGAACCGTGTCTAAAAAGCCAATACTTGTGAGCTGGTCATGTTGATTAGGAACCGTGTCTAAAAAGCCAATAGTTGCGAGCTGGTCATGTTGATTAGGAACCGTGTCTAAAAAGCCAATATTGTGAGCTGGTCATGTTGATTAGGAACCGTGTCTAAAAAGCCAATACTTGTGAGCTGGTCATGTTGATTAGGAACCATGTCTAAAAAGCCAATACTTGTGAGCTGGTCATGTTGATTAGGAACCATGTCTAAAAAGCCAATACTTGTGAGCTGGTCATGTTGATTAGGAACCGTGTCTAAAAAGCCAATACTTGTGAGCTGGTCATGTTGATTAGGAACCGTGTCTAAAAAGCCAATACTTGTGAGCTGGTCATGTTGATTAGGAACCATGTCTAAAAAGCCAATACTTGTGAGCTGGTCATGTTGATTATGAACCGTGTCTAAAGCCAATACTTGTGAGCTGGTCATGTTGATTAGGAACCGTGTCTAAAGCCAATACTTGTGAGCTGGTCATGTTGATTAGGAACTGTGTCTAAAGCCAATACTTGTGAGCTGGTCATGTTGATTAGGAACCGTGTCTAAAAAGCCAATACTTGTGAGCTGGTCATGTTGATTAGGAACCGTGTCTAAAGCCAATACTTGTGAGCTAGCCATGTTGATTAGGAACCGTGTGTAAAAAGCCAATACTTGTGAGCTGGCCCTAGTGATTGGACCTGTTTGAGAGGTGACAAGCGTTCCTTTACTATAGAGACTAAAGTTAGGGGGCATGTGCTAAGAAAAACGTCATAGATAATTATCTCCATTCTACACTGTACATGTAAGGGAATAAACATACAGACAATCTGTGTTTTGTAAATACCTTTTCAGAGGAATGAACTGAACCAGGTGTGATCCATATTGTTTGTCTAAGCACATGTGCTCATGAAGCCTACACTCTACCTGGTGAGACAAAACCAGCTTCCTGACGAGGAGCTGTTCATTGGCCAGGACACCCGCACGCACCTACATAGGAAGCCAAGGCAAGCTGGATCTGCAGACCTATGCAGATGTCAGGAACGTATGTTCTTCCACATGTTGCTGACATTTCCATTTGGAGATGTGCTCCTCCAGCATGCAGTGGTCGCTGACATTTCCATTTGGAGATGTGCTCCTCCAGCATGCAGTGGTCGCTGACATTTCCATTTGGAGATGTGCTCCTCCAGCATGCAGTGGTCGCTGACATTTCCATTTGGAGATGTACTCCTCCAGCATGCAGTGGTCGCTGACATTTCCATTTGGAGATGTACTCCTCCAGCATGCAGTGGTCGCTGACATTTCCATTTGGAGATGAGCTCCTCCAGCATGCAGTGGTCGACATTTCCATTTGACATTTCCATTTGGAGATGTGCTCCTCCAGCATGCAGTGGTCGCTGACATTTCCATTTGGAGATGAGCTCCTCCAGCATGCAGTGGTCGCTGACATTTCCATTTGGAGATGTACTCCTCCAGCATGCAGTGGTCGCTGACATTTCCATTTGGAGATGTACTCCTCCAGCATGCAGTGGTCGCTGACATTTCCATTTGGAGATGTGCTCCTCCAGCATGCAGTGGTCGCTGACATTTCCATTTGGAGATGTGCTCCTCCAGCATGCAGTGGTCGCTGACATTTCCATTTGGAGATGTGCTCCTCCAGCATGCAGTGGTCGCTGACATTTCCATTTGGAGATGTGCTCCTCCAGCATGCAGTGAGATGTGCTCCTCCAGCATGCACATGACATTTCCATTTGGAGATGTGCTCCTCCAGCATGCAGTGGTCGCTGACATTTCCATTTGGAGATGTGCTCCTCCAGCATGCAGTGGTCGCTGACATTTCCATTTGGAGATGTGCTCCTCCAGCATGCAGTGGTCGCTGACATTTCCATATGGAGATGTGCTCCTCCAGCATGCAATGGTCGCTGACATTTCCATTTGGAGATGTACTCCTCCAGCATGCAGTGGTCGCTGACATTTCCATTTGGAGATGTGCTCCTCCAGCATGCAGTGGTCGCTGACATTTCCATTTGGAGATGTGCTCCTCCAGCATGCAGTGGTCGCTGACATTTCCATTTGGAGATGTGCTCCTCCAGCATGCAGTGGTCGCTGACATTGCCAACAAGCAGACTGCAAAGTTGTCATCCCTTAACTTTTTCATGGCACGCTTTTCCTGCATTATTCCAGAGGGAATAATGTTGATCTGGTGGAAGATGAGTTTATACTCTATCAGGCAACAACCTTTTAAGCAGAGTCTGGTCAACATGCGCACGGATCAGGCCTGGAGAGAAATCGGCACAATGAAAAGGGGGGAGCAGCCTGGTCTACTCCCACCTTTCGGCTGTGATGCTGGGGACATGGTCATATTCCACAGCAATGCAGACTGCGAGCGAATATTCAGTCTCGTTTCCAAGAACAAAACCCAGTACAGAGCCTCCTTCAGTACAGACATGCTGAGTGCTCTCATTACCAAGGTTTCAATGATTGCCAGAGGAACTGTTTGCCACAGAGAAGTCTATCCTGATGCCCTGCTGCGTAAGACTAAATCTGCTAGCTACCAGGAAAATCTGTCTAGGAAATGATTTCCTGAACATTTGAAGGGCTCCGGAAGATTTTCTATTATCTTAGCTTTTTGTTTTTTATTGTGGATAACATGTTTAATTGATACTGACGCTCTGCTTCAAACATTTGTTCTTCTTATCATATCAGAGTTTTAAAAAAAATGTTTTTGGCGTTGATAAGACGTTTGTACATTTTGAACCTAAACAAATGACTTATTAATTGTTTAATTAAAAAAAAAAAAACTCTAAGAATAAAGGCCCTTTGTGTGTTCTTTCTAATTACATCTTGTTAGTGACTTTTACCATATGTCTAAATGGAATGCTGTTAAGAAAGAAAGTATTCCAACCTTTTATAGACTTGATTTGGTACAATTCTATAATTGTGATCAAACTCACAAACAGCATGCGTGCGGGGGAAAGAAAGCACGCACCGAATTGGGGTTGTCTGCGGAGTTGAATCTCTGCGCACGTCTAGTACTCTAAGAAGTTGGACAGGGTTGGCAGGTCTGAGGCTGTCTCGTCATCATTGGTTATCAAGCCTACTACTGTTGTGTCGTCTGCAAACTTGATGATTGAATTGGACGCATGCTTGGCCATGCAGTCATAGGTGTAAAGGGAGTACAGGAGGGGGCTGAGAACGCACCCTTGTGGGGCCCCAGTGTTGAGGATCAGTGGAGTGGAGGTGATGTTTCCTATCTTCACCACCTGGGGGCGGTCCGTCAGGAAGTCCAGGACCCAGTTGTACAGGGTGGGGTTCAGACCCAGGGCCTCAAGCTTAATGATGAGCTTGGAGGGTACTATGGTGTTGAATGCTGAGCAATAGTCAATAAACAGCTATTTTACATACAGTTGAAGTCTGGAGTTTACATCCACTTAGGTTGGAGTCATTAAAACTCGTTTTTCAAACACTCGGTTAGGACATCTACTTTGTGCATGACACAAGTATTTTTTCCAACAACTGTTTACAGACAGATTATTTCACTTATAATTTACTGTATCACAATTCCAGTGACCTTCATGTCTTAAAGTAATGATGGACTGTCATTTCTCTTTGCTTATTTGAACTGTTCTTGCCATAATATGTTCTTGGTCTTTTACCAAATAGACCTGTCTTCTGTATGCCACCCCTACCTTGTCACAACACAACTGATTGGCTCAAACGCATTAAGAAGGAAAGAAATTCCACAAATTAACTTTTAACAAGGCACACCTGTTACTTTGAAATGCATTCCAAGTGACTACCTAATAAAGATGGTTGTGCAAAGCTGTCATCAAGGCTAAGGGAGGCTACTTTGAAGAGTCTCAAATATAAAATATATTTTGATTTGGTTAACAGTTTTTAGCTTACTTCATGATTCCATATTGGTTATTTCATAGTTTTGATGTCTTCACTATTGTTCTACAATGTAAAGAATAAATAAAAACCCTGGAATGAGTAGGTGTGTACAAACTTTTGACTGGTACTGTACATAGACTTGGAATCACTGGCCACTTTAATTATGGAACACTAGTCATTTTAATAATGTTTACATACTGCTTTACTCATCTCGTATGTATATACTGTATTCTATTCTACTGTATTTTAGTCAATGTCACTCCGACTGTCACGTTCTGACCTTAGTTCCTTTTTTTATGTCTTTGTGTTAGTTTGGTCAGTGCGTGAGTTGGGGTGGGTAGTCTATGTTCCTTTTTCTATATTGTATTTCTGTGTTTGGCCTGGTATGGTTCTCAATCAGCGGCAGCTGTCGATCGTTGTCTCTGATTGAGAATCATACTTAGGTAGCCTGGTTGTCTCTGATTGAGAATCATACTTAGGTAGCCTGGTTGTCTCTGATTGAGAATCATACTTAGGTAGCCTGGTTGTCTCTGATTGAGAATCATACTTAGGTAGCCTGGTTGTCTCTGATTGAGAATCATACTTAGGTGGCCTGGTTGTCTCGGATTGAGAATCATACTTAGGTAGCCTGGTTGTCTCTGATTGAGAATCATACTTAGGTAGCCTGGTTGTCTCTGATTGAGAATCATACTTAGGTAGCCTGGTTGTCTCTGATTGAGAATCATACTTAGGTAGCCTGTTTTCCCCATTTTGGTTGCGGGTGTTTGTTTTCTGTTTTGTGTCTGCACCAGACAGAACTGTTTCGGTTTCATTTCAGTCTCTTGTTGTTTTTGTCATTCAGTGTTCTGTTCTATTGAATAATCATGAACACGTACCACGCTGCGCTTTGGTCCTCACCTTCTTCCACCAACGAAAACCGTTACACCGACATTGCTCGATCTAAAATGTAGAT
>NC_056437.1:10497134-10534634 GCF_018296145.1 Oncorhynchus tshawytscha
CACAGATGCACAGACACACAGATGCACAGACACACACACACACACACACACACACACACACACACACACACACACACACACACACACACACACACACACACACACACACACACACACAGATGCACAGACACACAGATGCACAGACACACACACTTGCCATAAATATCCTCATCGTGTGAAAATTATCAAGTGTCAATTGTTTCTTAGCTTGATGACGTCAGTGCCTGATTGAAATTGACACTGTAAACGTGAATAAATATGTAATGAAATATATTATCGATTGTTTTGCGCTTTTGTTGGTGCAGGCTAGCTAGCTATTGTCGGGTAACTTAGCAACTGGGTGGAATGGTGAGAGTTAGCTGTGCTTGTTTACATGACAGCTGGTAGCTCCCCAGGAGGACTGCTGTACAGGTCTCTGTGCCAGTTAAAGAAGAAGTGAGACTTTGCAGGTAAAAAATGTAAATACTAATACTGCTTGACAATTGCAATGATGAATGTTATTTTGTGTGTATTATGTTGTGTGTGCGAATAAAATACCCTGCCACTGGATATACTCACGCCTCTGGCCAAACAATACATTGACTTACAGTGCCATTCAAAGAAGTGATATTTTGCAGGGTTTGAAATTAAATATGTATGGTTTTGTCAATCTGTGCACGTTTCGATTTGAACCAAACAGCCAATTTTAACACTCCCTCAATTTTAAATTATTAAAATAAAGTTTTCCTTTGTTTGTTTGTTTGTTTGTTTGTTTGTTTGTTTGTGTGTTTGTTCTATTTCAGGTTAATTTTGCTGAAGTCTTTTATCTCTGTCTTATGAGTGTGACTGAGTAGATAGAGAATCAACTAGAATTCTGGACTGTTTGTCTCCTTTACCCATTCTCTTTCTGTATAATTGTCTTTAGTGTTGTAACACCCTATTCCCACAGGACTAGTATTACTATGGAACGTCGGTTATGTGATCTTTATCCCAGAGTGTCCATTTTTTCCAGTGGGTGATTCAGACGGGATCAGTTTTACCAAACTGCCCCTGTAAATATATATTTTTTTCTTCATTCAAAATGGACCGTTACGATGGAATTCTCTTCTAGGTGTGATGACATTTCACCTGTCTAGGGATATAGTCTAATATTGTCCTAATGGCCTTCAGCTCTGAGAAAGTCTAAATGATAATTCATATCAATAATGATCATGAACTGTAACCTATGCAGACATTTAATTAACTGACACATTTGAGTATTTATCAATTCATTATTACAATATCATCCCACTTTTAAAAGAGAAATAAGACACTAGAGAAGTTGATATGTGACAAAACAGATCACTCATCTGTAGGCTACCAAAACAGATCACTCATCTGTAGGCTACTCCCACCCATCTACCCATCAGTCACTCCCTCATCACTACCGTCAAAGAGCTGCAGGAACACATTAAGAAACTGAAGATCAAGGAACCAGGGGAGGACACCATTGACAATAGACTCATCAAGGAGGCCTCCCCTGAGTTCCACTTCCAGACCACTGACAACATAATTATCAAGGAGGCCTCTCCTAAGTTCCACTTGCAGCTCTGTGACCTCTGTATCCTCTGTCTGCACACCGAACATTTCCTTCACAATGATCCCCAAGCCCTGGAAGTCGTCTGTCGTCACAATAATCCCCAAGCCCTGGGTGTCGGCTGTCGTCACAATGATCCCCAAACCCTAGATGTCGGGTGTCGTCACAATGATCCCCAAGCCCTGGAAGTCGGCTGTCGTCACAATGATCCCCGAGCCCTGGAAGTCGGCTGTCGTCACAATGATCCCCAAGCCCCGGAAGTCGGCTGTCGCCACAATGATCCCCAAGCCCTGGATTGTTTTTATTTATTTACTTGCTCTTTTGCACACCAATATCTCTACCTGTACATGACCATCTGATCATTTATCACTCCAGTGTTAATCTGCAAAATTGTAATTATTCGCCTACCTCCTCATGCCTTTTGCACACATTGTATATAGACTCCCCCCTTTGTTTTCTACTTTGTTATTGACTTGTTAATTGTTTATTCCATGTGTAACTCTGTGTTGTCTGCTCACACTGCTATGCTTTATCTTGGCCAGGTCGCAGTTGCAAATGAGAACTTGTTCTCAACTGGCCTACCTGGTTAAATAAAGGTGAAATAAAAAAAATAAAAAAATTAAAATAATGTCGGCTGTCGTTACAATGATCCCCAAACCCTGGATGACGGCTGTCGTTACAATGATCCCCAAACCCTGGATGACGGCTGTCGTTACAATGATCCCCAAACCCTGGATGTCAGCGGTCATCACAATGATCCCCAAGCCAAGTAAGGATCCTCATCAGCCAGCCATCTACAGGTCCATCAGCGTACTGAACAACCTGGGGAAGCTGCTGGAGAGGATCCTGGCCATACCGGCTCCAGAGGCACTTCAACCACATAGGAGCCCTCAGAGTATACCAGGCCTGCTTCAGGAAGAAGAGATCAACAACTGACAACGTCCTGAGCCTGGTTGAAGAGGATTCAACAATGAAGAGGTGACAGTTGTAGTGTTCTTCAACATCAAGAAGGCATTCAACGGGCTTATGTACAAGTCAAATCAAATTGTATTTGTCACATGCGCCGAATACAACAGGTGCAGACCTTACAGTGAAATGCTTACTTACAAGCCCTTAACCAACAATGCAGTTTTAAGAAAAATAAGTGTTAAGTAAAAAATAGATAAATAAAAACAACATAGTTAAAGAGCAGCAGTAAAATAACAGTAATGAGGCTATATACAGGGGGTACTGGTACAGAGCCAATGTGCGGGGGTACAGGTTAGTCGAGGTAATTGAGGTAATATGTACATGTAGGTAGAGTTAAAGTGATATGCATAGATAATAAACAGAGAATAGCGACATCGTAAACGAGGGGGTTGGGGGACAATGCAAATAGTCTGCCACTCCCAAAAGATAGAATTAGTAGATAATTGGCCCTCTTTCTGGGACTCATCCACAAACAGGACCAAGCCTGGCCTGCTGAGGCGTGACAGACTCCATCCTAGCTGGAGGGGTGTACTCATCTTATCTACCAACATAGACAGGGCTCTAACTCCTCTAGCTCCACAATGAGAGAGGGTGCAAGCCAGGCAGCAGGCTGTTAGCCAGCCTGCCAGCTTAGTGGAGTCTGCCACTAGCACAGTTAGGGTAGTCAGCTCAGCTATCCCCATTGAGACCGTGTCTGTGCCTCGATCTAGGCTGGGCAAAACTAAACATGACGGTGTTCACCTTAACAATCTCACTGGAATAAAGACCTTCCTCATTCCTGTCATTATTGAAATGATTGATATCTCACATCTCAAAATAGGGCTACTTAATGTTCGATCCCTCACTTCCAAGGCAGTTATAGCCAATGAACTAATCACTGATCATAATCTTAATCTAATGTGATTGGCCTGACTGAAACATGGCTCAAGCCTGATGAATTTACTATGTTAAATGAGGCCTCTCCCCTGGTTACACCAGTGACCATATCCCCTGCGCATCCCGCAAAGGCGGAGGTGTTGCTAACATTTACCACAGCAAATGTTAATTTACAAAAAATAAAATGACAATGTTTTCGTCCTTTGAGCTTCTAGTCATAAAATCTATGCAGCCTACTCAATCACTTTTTAAAGCCACCGAGTTCCCTGAATTCCTATCGGACCTTGTAGTCATGGCAGATAATATTCACATTTTTGGCAACTTCAATATTGACATGGAAAAATCCAAAGAGCCACTCCAAAAGGCTTTCTGAGCCATCATCATCTCAGTGGGTTTTGTCCAACGTGTCTCCGGACCTACTCATTGCCACGATTTTGCCACTCCTATTTGTCACATATTCAAAGTAAGCCGACGAGAGCCCGTGCCGTCAGGCCTCGAGGGAAATTAAAGTAATTACGCTAATCATGAATAGTAAAGCCCCCTTTACTGCCTTAAATAGTCGACCAATCAGCCTTATACCAACCCTTAGTAAACTTCTGGAAAAAATTGTGTTTGACCCAGATACAATGCTATTTCACAGTAAACAAATTGACAACAGAATTTCAGCATGCTTATAGGGATGGTGTCACGGACGTTGAAAGAAGTGGACCAAGGTGCAGCGTGGTGAGCGTACATGTTCTCTTTATTAGAAAAAAGACAGTGTAACAAAACAATAAACACTACAAAACAAACATTGACGCTAAAGGCTATGTGCCCTAAACAAAGTCAACTTCCCACAAAGACAGGTGGAAAAAAGGGCTACCTAAGTATGGTTCTCAATCTGAGACAACGATAGACAGCTGTCCCTGATTGAGAACCCTACCTGGCCAAAACATAGAAATACAAATAATAGAATACAGAATACCCACCCCAACTCACACCCTGACCAAACCAAAATAGAGACATAAACAGGATCTCTAAGGTCAGGGCGTGACAGTAATACCCCCCCGCAAAGGTGCAGACTCCGGCCGCAAAACCTAAACCTATAGTGGAGGGTCTGGGGGCATCTATCCGCAGGGGCAGCTCAGGTGCGGGACGCAGACCCCGCTCCACCACTGGCTCACCCCACTTTGGTGGCACCTCTGGTGCAGTGACCCTCGTCGTCGGCCCCGGACCGGGGACCCTCGTAGCGGGCCCCTGACCGGGCACCCTCGCTGCAGGCCCCGGACTGGGCACCCTCGTTGCGGGCCCCGGACTGGGCACCCTGTCTGCGGGCCCTGGACTGGGCACCCTGGCTGCGGGCCCTGGACTGGGCACCCTGGCTACGGGCCCCGGACTGGGCACCCTCGCTGCGGGCCCCAGGACTGGGCACCCTTGCTGGAGGCTCCGGACAGGACACTCAACAAGCACATAAATTGATCATACAAATATTGTGGGGGTTGTTTTGTTAGACTTCAGTGCAGTTTTTGACATTATCGATCCAAATCTGCTGCTAGAAAAACATATGTATTATGGCTTTACACTCCCTGCTATAATGTGGATAAAGAGTTACTTGTCTAACAGAACACAGAGCGTGTTCTTTAATGGAAGCCTCTCAAATGTAATCCAGTTAGAATCAGGAATTCCCCAAGGTAGCTGTTTTGGCCCCTTCCTTTTTTAAAAACATTTTTACTAAGGACAGGATGGCTTTCACTTGAATTCATTAACTAATTCGACAAAAAGGTCATGATCGTTAGAAAGCAAATTATGGACTTTTCTTTGAATCTGCGTATTTCTCCAAAGCTCCTGAGTCTGCACAGAACTGCCAGGGCCTAGGATCAACACATTTATGAAAATAGTCATGGCCTCTAAACCTTAAAGCTGCGTACTGGACCCTATTCCAACTAAACTACTGAAAGAGCTACTTCCTGTGCTTGGCCCTCCTTTGTTGAACATAATAAATGGCTCCCTGTCCTCCGGAAGTGTACCAAGCTCACTAAAAGTGGCAGTAATAAAAACTCTCTTGAAAAACCAAACCTTGACCCGGAAAATGTAAAAAATTATCGGCCTATATCGAATCTCCCGTTCCTCTCAAGAATGATAGAAAAAGCTGTTGCACAGCAAAACACTGCCTTCCTGAAGATAAATAATGTATACGAAATGCGTAAGTCTGGTTTTGGACCCCATCATAGCACTGAGACTGCACTCATGAAAGTGGTAAATTACATTTTAATGGCGTCAGACCAAGGCTCTACATCTGTCCTCGTGCTCCTAGACCTTAGTGCTGCTTTTGACACCATCGATCACCACATTCTTTTGGAGAGATTGGAAACTCTAATTGGTCCACACGGACAAGTTCTTGTCTGGTTCAGATCTTATCTGTCGGAAAGATATCAGTTTGTCCCATCCAGACTCCCTCTGCCAACCCAAAGACGTCAGAGGTCAAAAATCAGTTAACCACCCAACTGAAGAACTGAATTTAACCTTGCGCAATACCCTAGATGCAGTTGCACCCCTAAAATCTAAAAACATTTGTCATAAGAAACTAACTCCCTGGTATACAGAAAATACCCGAGCTCTGAAGCAAGCTTCCAGAAAATTGGAACGGAAATGGCGCCACACCAAACTGGAAGTCTTCCGACTAGCTTGGAAAGACAGTACCGTGCAGTATCGAAGAGCCCTCACTGCTGCTCGATCATCCTATTTTTCCAACTTAATTGAGGAAAATAAGAACAATCCGAAATGTATTTTTTATACTGTCGCAAAGCTAACTAAAAAGCAGCATTCCCCAAGAGGATGGCTTTCACTTCAGCAGTAATACATTCATGAACTTCTTTGAGGAAAATATCATGATCATTAGAAAGCAAATTACGGACTCCTCTTTAAATCTGCGTATTCCTCCAAAGCTCAGTTGTCCTGAGTCTGCACAACTCTGCCAGGACCTTGGATCAAGAGAGACACTCAAGTGTTTTAGTACTATATCCCTTGACACAATGATGAAAATAATCATGGCCTCTAAACCTTCAAGCTGCATACCAGACCCTAATTCCAACTAAACTACTGAAAGAGCTGCTTCCTGTGCTTGGCCCTCCTATGGTGAACATAATAAACTGCTCTCTGTCCACCGGATGTGTACCAAACTCACTAAAAGTGGCAGTAATAAAGCCTCTCTTGAAAAAGCCAAACCTTGACCGAGAAAATATTTTTTCAACTATCGGCCTATATCGAATCTTCCATTCCTCTCAATTTTTTTGAAAAAGCTGTTGCGCAGCAACTCACGGCCTTCCTGAAGACAAACAATCAATACGAAATGCTTCAGTCTGGTTTTAGACCCCATCATAGCACTGAGACTGCACTTGTGAAGGTGGTAAATGGCCTTTTAATGGCGTCAGACCGAGGCTCTGCTTCTGCCCTCGTACTCCTAGACCTTAAGTGCTGCTTTTGATACCATCGATCACCACATTCTTTTGGAGAGATTGGAAACCCAAATTGGTCTCCTAATGGACAAGTTCTGGCCTGGTTTAGATCTTATCTGTCGGAAAGATATCCGTTTGTCTCTGTGAATGGTTTGTCCTCTGACAAATCAACTGTAAATTTCGGTGTTCCTCAAGGTTCCGTTTTAGGACCACTATTGTTTTCACTACATATTTTACCTCTTGGGGATGTCATTCGAAACATAATGTTAATTTTCACTGCTATGCGGATGACACACAGCTGTACATTTCAATGAAACATGGTGAAGCCCCAAAATTGCTCTCGCTAGAAGCATCAACGATAGACAGCTGTCCCTGATTGAGAACCATACCCGGCCAAAACATAGAAATAGAAAATCATAGAAACACAAAACATAGAATTCCCACCCCAACTCACGCCCTGACCATACCAAAATAGAGACATAAAAAGGATCTCTAAGGTCAGGGCGTGACACATATCAAGACTGTTTCAAGGACAGCTTTTTTCCATCTACGTAACATTGTAAAAATCAGAAACTTTCTGTCCAAAAATAATGCAGAAAAATGTATCCCTGCTTTTGTTACTTCTAGGTTAGACTACTGCAATGCTCTACTTTCCGGCTACCCAGATAAAGCACTAAATATACTTCAGTTAGTGCTAAACACGGCTGCTAGAATCCTGACTAGAACCAAAAAATGTGATCATATTATTCCAGTGCTAGCCTCCCTACACTGGCTCCTTGTTAAAGCAAGGGCTGATTTCAAGGTTTTACAGCTAACCTACAAAGCATTACATGGGCTTGCTCCTACCTATGTTTCCGATTTGGTCCTGCCGTACATACCTACACGTACGATACGGTTACAAGACGCAGGCCTCCTAATTGTCCCTAGAATTTCTAAGCAAACAGCTAGAGGCAGGGCTTTCTCCTATAGAGCTCCATTTTCATGGAATGGTCTGCCTACCCATGTGAGAGACGCAGACTCGGTCTCAACCTTTAAGTCTTTACTGAAGACTCATCTCTTCAGTGGGTCATATGATCGAGTGTAGTCTGGCGCAGGAGTGTGAAGGTGAACGGAAAGGCTCTGGAGCAACGAACCGCCCTTGCTGTCTCTGCATAGCCAGTTCCCCTGTCTCCACTGGGATTCTCTGCCTCTAACCCTATTACAGGGGCTGAGTCACTGGCTTACTGGTGCTATTCCATGCCGCCCCTGGGAGGGGTGCATCACTTGAATGGGTTGAGTCACTGACGTGATCTTCCTGTCTGGGTTGCCCCCCTTGGGTTGTGCCGTGGCGGAGATCTTTGTGGGCTATACTCGGCCTTGTCTCAGGATGGTAAGTTGGTGGTTGAAGATATCCCTCTAGTGGTGTGGGGGCTGTGCTTTGGCAAAGTGGGTGGGGTTATATCCTTCCTGTTTGGCCCTGTCCGGGGATATCATCGGATGGGGCCACAGTGTCTCCTGACCCCTCCTGTCTCAGCCTCCAGTATTTATGATGCAGTACAGTAGTTTATGTGTCGGGGGGCTAGGGTCAGTTTGTTATATCTGGAGTACTTCTCCTGTCTTGTCCGGTGTCCTGTGTGAATTTAAATATGCTTTCTCTAATTCTCTCTTTCTCTTTCTTTCTCTCTCTCGGAGGACCTGAGCCCAAGGACCATGCCTCAGGACTACCTGGCATGATGACTCCTTGCTGTCCCCAGTTCACCTGGCCGTGATGCTGCTCCAGTTTCAACTGTTCTGCCTGCGGCTATGGAACCCTGACCTGTTCACCGGGTGTGCTACCTGTCCCAGACCTGCTGTTTTCAACTCTCTAGAGACAGCAGGAGCGGTAGAGATACTCTTCATGATCGGCTATGAAAAGCCAACTGACATTTACTCCTGAGGTGCTGACTTGCTGCACCCTCGACAACTACTGTGATTATTATTATTTGACCCTGCTGGTCATCTATGAACATTTGAACATCTTGGACATGTTCTGTTATAATCGTTCAATGAAACATGGTAAAGCCCCAAAATTGCCTACCATGGAAGGCTGTGTTTCTGACATAAGGAATTGGATGGCGGCACATTTTTTAAAACTTTTAAACTTGGACAAAACAGAGATGCTAGTTCTAGGTCCCAAGAAACAAAGAGATCTGCCATTGGATCTGATAATGAATATTGATGGTTGTACAGTCATCTCAAATAAAACTGTGAAGGACCTCTGCGTTACTCTGAATGCTGATTTCTCTTTTGACAAACATATCAAGAATATTTCAAGGACAGATTTTTTTCCCCCATCTTCGTAACATTGCAAAAATCTGAAACTTTTTGTCCAAAAATGATTTAGAAAAGCTAATCCAACCTTTTGTCACTTCTAGGTTAGACTACTGCAATGCTCTACTCTCCGGTTACCCTGATAAAGCACTAGATAAACTTCAGTTAGTGCTAAACACGGCTGCTAGAATCTTGACTAGAACCAAAAAATAAGTATCATATTACTCCAGTGCTAGCCTCTCTACACTGTCTTCCTGTTAAGTCTAGGGCTGATTTCAAGGTTTTACTGCCAACCTACAAAGCATTACATGGGCTTGCTCCTATTTATCTCTCCGATTTGGTCCTGCCGTACATACCTACATGTATGCTACGATCACAAGACGCAGGCCTCCTTACTGTCCCAAGAATTTTTGAAGCAAATAGCTGGAGGCAGGGCTTTCTCCTTTAGAGCTCAATTTTTATGGAATGGTCTGCCTATCCATATGAGAGACGTAGAATGGCAAGGCACTGGAGTGAAAAACTGCCCTTGTTGTCTCTGCCTGGCCGGCTCCCCTCTCTCCACTGGGATTCTCTGCCTCTGACCCTGTTACGGGGGTTGAGTCACTGGCTTACTAGTGCTCTTCCATGGCATCCCTAGGGGTGCGTTACTTGAGTGTGTTGAGTCACCGACGTGATCTTCCTGTCCGGTTTTGCTCCCACTCGGGGTTGTGTGGTGGAGGAGATCTTCGTGGGCTATACTCAGCCTTCTCTCAGGGTAGTAAGTCGGTGGTATGTTGATACCTCTCTAGTGGTGTGGGGGCTGTGCTTTGGCAAAGTGGGTGGGGGCATATCCTGCCTGGTTGGCCCTGTCCGAGGATATCGTCAGAAGCGGTCACATGTCCCCCGACCAACCCCCTATGTGCCAGGGGGCTAGTGTCTGTCTGTTATATCTGGAGTAATTCTCCTGTCTTATCTGGTGTCCTGTGTGAATTTAAATATGCTCCCTCTAATACTCTCTCTCTCCCTCCCCTCCCAGAGGACCTCAGCCCTAGGACCATGCCTCAACACTACCTGGCCTGACTCCTGGCTGTCCCCAGTCCACCTGGTCTTGCTGCTGATCCAGTTTCACCTGTTCTGCCTGCGGCTATGGAACCCTGACCTGTTCACCGGACGTGCTACCTTGTCCTGCTGTTTTCCAACTCTCTCTCTACCACACCTGCTGCCTCGACATCTAAATGCTCAGCTATGAAAAGCCAACTGACATTTACTTCTGAAATACTGACCTGTTGCACCCTCTACAACCACTGTGGTTATTATTTGACCCTGCTGGTCATCTATGAACGTTTGAACATCTTGAAGAACAATCTGGCCTTAATGGCCATGTACTCATGTTTTTCCTAGCCACCGTGCTTCTACATTTGCATTGCTTACTAGTTTTAGGCTGAGTTTCTGTAACATCTGCTGAGGAAAAAATGTATAAATACATTTGATTAATTGATTGATTGAGAATGGCCTTAAGACATGCTTCCCTTTAAAAAGTATACTTACTTGTAATTAACTTTTAAAAACATGAATGGCTTTTAAAACATATACTTACCTGGGATGGCCCAAAAATATATATGTATAATAACAACATTTTAAAAAAACTCCATCAACACTTCCCTTTTCTGGAAAGGATCTGACCTTTGCTGAATCTTCTCTGCCCGTTCCTGTTGGGCAAAGTTCATTTCAACAACAACTACAACCACTCATCCAACCACTCACTCACTCACTCATTCACTCACTCACTCACTCACTCACTCACCACTCACTCACTCACTCACTCACTCACTCACTCACTCACTCACTCATTCACTCATTCACTCACTCACTCACTCATTCACTCACTCACTCATTCACTCACTCACTCATTCACTCATTCACTCACTCACTCATTCACTCACTCACTCATTCACTCACTCACTCATTCACTCATTCACTCATTCACTCATTCACTCACACACTCACTCACACACTCATTCACTCATTCACTCACTCATTCACTCATTCACTCACTCACTCACTCACTCACTCATTCACTCACTCACTCACTCACATTCACTCACTCACTCACTCATTCACTCACTCACTCACTCATTCACTCATTCACTCACTCACTCACTCACTCACTCACTCACTCACTCACACACTCACTCACTCACCACACACTCACTCACTCACTCACTCACTCACTCACTCATTCACTCATTCACTCACTCACACACTCACTCACTCACCCATTCACTCACTCATTCACTCACTCACTCACTCCCTCACACACTCACTCACTCACTCACTCACTCACTCATTCACTCACTCACACACTCACTCACTCATTCACTCACTCACTCACTCACTCACACACTCACTCACACACTCACACACTCACTCACTCATTCACTCACTCACTCACTCACTCACACACACTCACTCACACACTCACTCACTCACTCACTCACTCACACACTCACTCACACACTCACTCACACACTCACTCACTCATTCACTCACTCACTCACTCACTCACACACTCACACACTCACTCACAGCCACAAAGAACATTCCTCAGAAGTGTTTTAACCTTTCACCTCCTCTCTCTCTCCCCCTCTCTCTCTCTCTCTCTCTCTCGCTGTCTCTCATTCTCTCTCTCTCCCTTTCTCTTTCTATATCTCTCACTCTCAATTCAATTTCAAGGGCTTTATTAGCATGGAAAACATATGTTAACATTGCCAAAGAAAGTGAACTAGATAATAAACAAAAGTGAAATTAACAGTAAACATTACACTCACAAAAGTTCCAAAAGAATAAAGACATTTCAAATGTCATATTATGCGCGAAAAGTACACAAGGAAAAAAATAAATAAACATATATATGGGTTGTATTTACAATGGTGTCTCCCTCTCTTCCTGCTGTGGTGTGACGTTTGAGGACCGCTGATAGTTTCCACGTATTATCTGTCTTTAGGATGCATATATTAGTATATTCTGTGTTTATTTATTACCTCATTTAATTACTGTCTATTAGATCTATTACATATTTCCAGATGGTCTATCCAACACACAACCGGCCATGATCGGGAGTCCCAGGGCGGCGCACAATTGGCCCAGCGTCTTTAGGGTTTGGCCGGGGTAGGCCGTCATTGTAAATAAGAATTTGAATCTTAACTGACTTAGTTAAATAAAGGTTCAATAAAATTAAAATAAAACAAAATGACCTGTGTTTACTACATACACCACACTCCCCATGGTGGACTAGCAGGGCTGAGTCTGGTCCTGTGTGACCGCGATGTGGGTTAAATTCCTGCAGGCATCACACATACGATACATGTAGGTGGGTGCTTCCGTGTATGGAGGGCTTCTCTTCACCGGACCACTACTACAGCATAACAGCAACAACCCAAACCGAAAAGGACGCAGGGAGAAGGAATGCTGGGATAGAAGATGGAGGGTGGAAGAGGCTTTCCGCTGGAGCACTAAGCTGAAGTGAGAAGGACAGAACTGCTGAAATCATGCAAATAGAATCACATTGCAGTCAAATTGCTGTGGTCTGTCTGAGGGGCTATTACCCATTCCAACAATTACATTTCTACGGCTGAAACATTCCTAGTATATTTGCATGGAGACACAATGGTGGACGACGGACAGTCACAATGGCTGCAGAACTAGAATGTACTGAACAGGGCTAGCTGCTGTGGCTGAGCTGAGCTGCCTGCCTGCCTGTGGTTGTCTAGGATTTCTATTTCTATGACTGAAGAATTCCTAGTATGTTTCCATGGAGACACAATAGTGAAGACGAGTTTCCATCCCAAAATTACACTTTTTTAATTTTACCTTCATTTTATTAGGCAAGTCAGTTAAGATTCAAATTCTTATTTACAATGACAGCCTAGGAACAGTGGGTTAACTGCCTGTTCAGGGGCAGAACGACAGATTTTGTACCTTGTCAGCTCGGGGATTTGAACTTGCAACCTTTCGGATACTAGTCCAATTCTCTAACCACTAGGCTACCCTGCCGCCTCTACACTCTAACCACTAGGCTACCCTGCCGCCTCTACACTCTAACCACTAGGCTACCCTGCCGCCTCTACACTCTAACCACTAGGCCACCCTGCCGCCGACACTTGTCAAAAGTAGTGCACTACGAAGGGAATTGGGTGTTGTTTGGGACGCACACAGGCGGTCACAATAGCTGCTGTACTGTATTGTAAACAGCTGGCTGCTGTGGTTGAACTGAGCTGCCTGGGGGGGGGGTCATTCCACCTCAAAAAAGCACTAGAAAGAGGACTTCAACACCCACCATCTCAGATTGTGCTGAAATCGTTTCTGTAGTTAGAAACACACAAGATTAGCATTCCTGAAACATTATTTTGTTGAAATATAATTTGATCTCTGAGAAACTAAGCTAATTGATTGCACCAGAATTGGCCATTTTAATTTATAGGATTCATATAATCTTCAATAAATACAGTACTAATATCTGATTTGGACCATCATTTTTCCTAACAGTGAGTAAGTAGTATGAGGATTCCAATTAAAGGATCAATAGCCGCCAACGGACACCCCCCCACCCCGCCACCCCAACAACCAGTATCAGTTCTCTATGTCTGACAAGGAGTATGGTGCTGTGGCTTGGAAATCAGATGTTTGGTATTATATTTAAATCCTATTAATTAAAAGGGCACTCAGGCCTGGCTCTTGTTGCTGTCTCCCCTCTCTCCCACGGCCCATGATGCCTGCTCTGCCAGGCCCGCTGGCTAGCCCCTAGTGGGGCTTATGGTGTGGTGGGGATGGGGGTCCTTTCCCACAGAGCCTGGTGCCTGCCCTGCCTGCCAGCCATTCCTACCCGCCCGGGTGGTGACCGACCGGTAGCATCAACCCTTCTGTCTGTTTTGGAGCACTGTTCCACTGTTCAATGATTCATTGTAGCTCTGCATGAAAAAACACAACAATTACAGCATACCAAGCCAATATATAGACCCAGCCAGCAAGCTCACCCTGCTCTCTCTCTTCCTCTCTCTCACACACACTCTCACACTCTCTCTCTCTCAAACACTCTCTCACACTCTCTCTCTCTCAATCGCTCTCTCACACTCTCACACTCTCTATCTCTTTCTCTCTCTCTCTCTCTCTCTCTCTCTCTCTCTCTCTTTCTCTCTCTCTCTCTCTCTCTCTCTATTTTCAATTCACTTTTTCTATATCTCTCGCTCTCAATTCAATTCAAGGGCTTTATTGGCATGGGAAACATATGTTAACGTTGCCAAAGCAAGTGAAAAAGATAATAAACACAAGTGAAATAAGCAATAAAAAATTAACAGTAAACATTACACTCACAAGACATTTCAAATGTTATATTATGTCTATATACAGTGTTGTAATGATGTGCAAATAGTTAAAGTACAAAAGGGAAAATAAATAATGGTGTTTGTTCTTCACTGGTTGCCCTTTTCTTGTGTCAACAGGTCACACATCTTGCTGCTGTGATAGCACACTGTTGTATTTCACTTATGGGAGTTTATCAAAATTTGATTTGTTTTTCGAATTCTTTGTCAAATCAAATCAAATGTATTTATAAAGCCCTTCGTACATCAGCTGATATCTCAAAGTGCTGTACAGAAACCCAGCCTAAAACCCCAAACAGCAAGCAATGCAGGTGTAGAAGCACGGTGGCTAGGAAAAACTCCCTAGAAAGGCCAAAACCTAGGAAGAAACCTAGAGAGGAACCAGGCTATGTGGGGTGGCCAGTCCTCTTCTGGCTGTGCCGGGTGGAGATTATAACAGAACATGGCCAAGATGTTCAAATGTTCATAAATGACCAGCATGGTCGAATAATAATAAGGCAGAACAGTTGAAACTGGAGCAGCAGCACGGTCAGGTGGACTGGGGACAGCAAGGAGTCATCATGTCAGGTAGTCCTGGGGCATGGTCCTAGGGCTCAGGTCCTCCGAGAGAGAGAAAGAAAGAGAGAAGGAGAGAATTAGAGAACGCACACTTAGATTCACACAGGACACCGAATAGGACAGGATAAGTACTCCAGATATAACAAACTGACCCTAGCCCCCCGACACATAAACTACTGCAGCATAAATACAATGACAATGACCCCAAGCATATACTTCCAAAGTTGTGACAAAATGGCTTAAGGCCACAAAGTCAAGGTATTGGAGTGGCCATCACAAAGCCCTTACCTCAATCCTATAGAAAATTTGTGGGCAGAATTGAAAAAGCTTGTGCGAGCAAGGAGGCCTACAAACCTGACTCAGTTACACCAGCTCAGTCAGGAGGAATGGGCCAAAATTCATCCAACTTATTGTGGAAGCTTGTGGAAGGCTACCAGAAATGTTTGACCCAAGTTAAACAATTTAAAAGCAATGCTACCAAATACTAATTGAGTGTATGCAAACTTCTGACCCACTGGGAATGTGATGAAAGAAATAAAAGCTGAAATAAATCATTCGCTTGACTATTATTCTGACATTTCACAATCTTCAAATAATGTGGTGATCCTAACTGACCTAAGACAGGGAATTTTTACTAGGATTAAATGTCAGGAATTGTGATAAACTGAGTTTAAATGTATTTGGCCAAGGTGTATGTAAACTTCCGACTTCAACTGTATATTCCTCCAATAGAGGCCCCATACCTTAGTGATGACAGCTTCTCCATCCTGGAGGGGGAGATCAACAATTTTCAGGCCCAGGAACATGTACTAGTCTGTGACGACCTAAATGCCAGAACTGGACAAGAACCTTACACCCTCAGCACACAGGGGAACAAACACCTACCTGGAGGTGACAGCATTCCCTCCCCCATAAGCCCCCCTAGACACAACTACAACAACATGACCAACAAAAACAGGTCACAACTCCTGCAGCTCTGTCGGATGCTGGGTATGTACATAGTCAATGGTAGGCTTCGAGGAGACTCCTATGGTAGGTACACCTATAGCTCATCTCTTGGCAGTAGTACTATAGACTACTTTATCACTGACCTCAACCCAGAGTCTTAGAGTGTTCAGTCAGCCCACTGACACCCCTATCAGATCACAGCAAAATCCCACTCTACTTGAACAGAGCTATGCTCAATCATGACGCATTAAAGCCAAAGGAACTGAATAATATTAAGAAATGCTATAGATGGAAAGAAAGTAGTGTGGAAATCTACCAAAAAAACTATTAGGCAACAACAAATTCAATACCTTTTCGACAACTTCCTGGACAAAATGTTACACTGCCTTCACTATGGTGAATCACTAAAACAACCCAGAAAACCTGAGCCTACGCCTTCACTATGGTGAATCACTAAAACAACCCAGAAAACCTGAGTCTACACCTTCACTATGGTGAATCACTAAAACAACCCAGAAAACCTGAGTCTACGCCTTCACTATGGTGAATCACTAAAACAACCCAGAAAACCTGAGTCTACACCTTCACTATGGTGAATCACTAAAACAACCCAGAAAACCTGAGCCTACGCCTTCACTATGGTGAATCACTAAAACAACCCAGAAAACCTTAGTCTACACCTTCACTATGGTGAATCACTAAAACAACCCAGAAAACCTGAGTCTACACCTTCACTATGGTGAATCACTAAAACAACACAGAAAACCTGAGTCTACTCCTTCACTGTGGTGAATCACTAAAACAACACAGAAAACCTGAGTCTACTCCTTCACTGTGGTGAATCACTAAATACAGAAATACACTACAGAAAAAGAAGGAACAGCACGTCAGAAATCAGCTCAATGTAATTAAAGAATCCATAGAATCTAAAAATACAAACCCTCCAACCCATAAAGGTCTGTGGGGTTGATGGTATCCTCAATGTAATTAAAGAATCCATAGAATCTAAAAATACAAACCCTCCAACCCATAAAGGTCTGTGGGGTTGATGGTATCCTCAATGTAATTAAAGAATCCATAGAATCTAAAAATACAAACCCTCCAACCCATAAAGGTCTGTGGGGTTGATGGTATCCTCAATGTAAAAAGAATCCATAGAATCTAAAAATACAAACCCTCCAACCCATAAAGGTCTGTGGGGTTGATGGTATCCTCAATGTAATTAAAGAATCCATAGAATCTAAAAATACAAACCCTCCAACCCATAAAGGTCTGTGGGGTTGATGGTATCCTCAATGTAATTAAAGAATCCATAGAATCTAAAAATACAAACCCTCCAACCCATAAAGGTCTGTGGGGTTGATGGTATCCTCAATGTAATTAAAGAATCCATAGAATCTAAAAATACAAACCCTCCAACCCATAAAGGTCTGTGGGGTTGATGGTATCCTCAATGTAATTAAAGAATCCATAGAATCAAACCACTTCTGGGAAATTTGAAACGTCTAAACAAACAACAACATAAAGAGTTATCTATCCAAAATGTAGATGTATGGATAAACTACGTCTCCAGTCTTTAGCTCGATAAGAAAGAACAAACAGCAAAAACATATACATGATCAAATACAAATCTTAGAATCAACTATTAAAGACTACCAGAACCCACTGGATTCTCCAATTACATTGAATAAACTACAGGACAAAATACAAACCATCCAACACAAAAAGACCTGTGGGTTTGATGGTATCCTAATGAATGCAGAACTCTGAATGCAGATTTCTGCAAAAATATCCTCAGTGTACAACATAAAACCCCAAATAACACATGCAGAGCAGAATTAGGATGATACTCAATAATGATCTACATCCTGAAAAGAAACATATTCTACAACCACCTAAAAGGAAGCGATTCACAAACCTTCCCTAACAAAGCCATCACCTTAAGAAAAATGAACCTGGAGAAGAGCCCCCTAAGCAAGCAGACCCCACAGAGCCCCAGGACAGCAACAGAATTAGACCCAACCAAATCATGAGAAAACAAAAAGATAATTACTTGACACAAAAAAAACAGAGCAAACTAGAATGCTATTTGGCAGAGTACACAGTGGTAGAATACCTGACCACTGTGACTGACCCAGAATTAAGCAAATCTTTGACTATGTACAGAGTCAGTGAGCATAGCCTTGCTATTGAGAAAGGCTGCCAAATGCAGACATGGCTCTCAAGAGAAGACAGGCTATGTGCACACTGCCCACAAAATAAGGTGGACCCACAAAGAATTCATAAATACTGGAGGCTGAGACATTTGATTTGATTTGATTGTCCATTTGGAAAACCCATTTGCGACCAAGCTTTAACTCCCTGACTGATGTCTTGAGATGTTGCTTCAGTATATCCACATATATTGTCCACATATATTGGCTTCTTCCTTGCTGAGCAGCCTTTCAGGTTATGTCGATATAGGACTCGTTTTACTGTGGATATAGATACTTTTGTACCTGTTTCCTCCAGCATCTTCACAATGTCCTTTGCTGTTGTTCTGGGATTGATTTGTACTTTTCGCACCAAAGTACGCTAATCTCTAGGAGACAGAAAGCGTCTCCTTCCTGAGCGGTATGATGGCTGCGTGGTCCCATGGTGTTTATACTTGTGTGCTATTGTTTGTACAGATGAACGTGGTACCTTCAGGCGTTTGGAAATGAACCAGACTTGTGGAGGTCTACAAAAGGTCTTGGCTGATTTCTTTTGATTTCCACATGATGTCAAGCAAAGAGGCGCTGAGTTTGAAGGTAAGCCTTGAAATACATCCACAGGTACACCTCCAATTGACTCAAATGATGTCAATTAGCCTATCAGAAGCATCTAAAGCCATGACATCATTTTCATGACATCCTTTCGGTTACTAGGCAACCTGCCGCTCCCAAATGTTAATGTATATGTTAATGTTAATATGTTAATAACTCTATCTGATTATATATACATCCTTGATTGACATTGAGGCATGATGTGGAATGCCAATATGGTACATATGATAATGTAGTGGAACTAGCCTCGTACAGCGCCTGTCTCCATCAAGTGATTCATTGTCTTCAGTTCTGTGTCCTTTGCGTCCATATATCATTTTCACTGCCTGCTAAGGATTGTCGCGTAACCTTTTGTGTTGGTGACCGGGGGGTCGCGGGCCGGGATAGTCTTTGTCTCAGTTTGTCTCAACCCCCTTGGAGTAGTGGGGGGCTGAAGTCTGGGGTGAGTTCAGGGGTCGTATGTTTCAGGCACCTTAGAGGAGGAGTGGTAATACAAGATCATTTTTGCCTTGAAAAACACAACGAATAAGATAACATGGACAAGGGAGAGCTGGGCCTGTATTCATAAATTCTGGGGGCTCATAAAGGCTGATAGAGTCTGGGGGCTAGAGGCTGGGGGATGGAGGCTGGGGGATGGAGGCTTGGGGGATGGAGGCTTGGGGGATGGAGGCTGGGGGCTGGAGGCTGGGGGATGGAGGCTGGGGGCTGGAGGCTGGGGGATGGAGGTTGGGGGATGAAGGCTGGGGGCTGGAGCTGGGGGATGGAGGCTTGGGGGATGGAGGCTGGGGGATGGAGGCTGGGGGATGGAGGCTGGGGGATGGAGGCTTGGGGATGGAGGCTGGGGGATGGAGAATGAGGGATGGAGGCTGGGGGCTGGGGAATGGAGGCTGGGGGATGGAGGCTGGGGGCTGGAGGCTGGGGATGGAGGCTTGGGGGATGGAGGCTTGGGGATGGAGGCTGGGGGATGGAGAATGGGGGATGGAGGCTGGGGGCTGAGGGATGGAGGCTGGCGGATGGAGCCTGGGGGATGAAGGCTGGGGGCTGGAGGCTGGGGGATGGAGGCTTTGGGGATGGAGGCTGGGGGATGGAGGCTGGGGGATGGAGGCTAGGAGATGGAGGCTGGGGGATGGAGGCTTGGGGTCTGGAGAATGGGGAGGGAGGCTGGGGGAGGGAGGCTGGGGGATGGAGGCTGGGGGATGAAGGCTTTGGGGTCTGGAGAATGGGGAGGGAGGCTGGGGGATGGAGGCTGGGGGTGGAGGCTGGGGATGGAGGCTGGGGGTCTGGAGAATGGGGAGGGAGGCTGGGGGATGGAGATGGAGGCTGGGGAAAGGGGCTCCATGTTGCAGCTGGAGCCGAGGCGTAGTCGGTGGTGAGATGGCTTAGTTAGTTGCATTTCTCCAGCCACCCTAGTGGGGTGCCTCTCGCTGTGCATGCATCCCAGATGGCACCCTATTCCCTATATAGTGCACCACGTTTGACTGGGCCCATAGGGCGCTCCCCGTTCGTGGAACCAGGCTTCCCCAGAGATGGCTATCTGGACCTGGGGTCGGCTTGAGTGCACCTCTGGGCCTCTCTTCACACTGTGGTGCATTGTCTAGCTTGGGTTCTTCATGGTGTCAGGAACGTGGTGGTTCACATGGTTGGTTTAGATCAGTACACGATAACAATGGTTCAAGTCTTTTGTGTAGTCTGTCTGTCTGTCTGTCTGTCTGTCTCTCTCTCTCTGTCTGTCTGTCTCTCTCTGTCTCTCTGTCTCTCTGTGTGTGTGTCTCTCTCTGACTCTCTATCTCTCTCTGAAGGCAGGGAGAAATCATTAGGGTGATGTCAGCATCTTGCTGTGACTCCCTCAAGCTGACAACAATGGCTGCACTGAAATCAGTCGTCTAGAAAATGTAAGCTAACGTACTGTAGAGTGGAGAACGATTCCAGAGGACCCTGGAGACGTTCTAGGTACAAGGAAGAGAACGGTTCCACATACTAGATCAACGTCCTTCAGAGGACACACACACACACAATCACACAACACACACCACAATCACAAACACTCACGCAATCACACCACAAACACAATCACACCACACACACACGCCCACAAACACACACACACACACACCACACACACCACAAACACAATCACACCCCACACACAATCATACACACAATCAAACCAACACACACATACACAACACACAATCACAATCCCACACACACTCAAACCACCCCCACCCCCACACACCACACACAATCACACACACACAATCACACCACCCCCACACACCACACACACACACACACACAATCACACTACAAACAAATGACACCATACACACACACACCCCACACACAATCACACACAATCACACACACACAATCAAACCACACAAACACATACACAATCACACCACACACAATCAAACCACCCCCACCCCCACACACCACACACACACAATCACACACACACACACCACACTACACACAAATGACACCATACACACACACACACCACCCAAACACACACAATCACACCACACACACAATCACACCACACACACACACACACAAATCACACACACACACAATCACACCACATACACCACAATCACACACACACACAATCACACCACACACACCACAATCACAACACACACACAATCGCACCACACAAAATCACACACCACACACACACACAATCACACACACACACAATCACACCACACACAATAACACACACACAATCACACCACACACACCACAATCACACACACACACAATCACACCACACACAATAACACACACACAAATCACACACACACACAATCACACCACACACACCACAATCACAACACACACACAATCGCACCACACACACACACAATCACACCACACACAATAACAATCACACCCCCCACACACACACACACACAAACACACACACACCACAATCACAAACACTCACGCAATCGCACCACAAACACAATCACACCACACACACACGCCCACAAACACACACACACACCACACACACCACAAACACCCCACACACACAATCACACCCCACACACAATCACACACAATCATACACACAATCAAACCACAAACACATACACAATCACACACATACACACAATCACACCACACACAAATGACACAATACACACATACACAATCACACCACACACAATCAAACCACCCCCCACCCCCACACACCACACACACCACGCACACACAATCACATACACACAATCACACCACCCTGAAACAACACACACACACACACACACACACACACACACACACACACACACACACACACACACACACACACACACACACAATCACACACACACACAATCACACTACACACAAATGACACCATACACACACACACCCCACACACAATCAAACCACCCCCCAGGTGGCAGGTAGCCTAGTGGTTAGAGTGTGGAGGCGGCAGGTAGCCTAGTGGTTAGAGTGTAGAGGCGGCAGGTAGCCTAGTGGTTAGAGTGTAGAGGTGGCAGGTAGCCTAGTGGTTAGAGTGTAGAGACGGCAGGAAGCCTAGTGGTTAGAGTGTAGAGGCGGCAGGTAGCCTAGACTCCTGTAATACACACCAGACTCCTGTACTGTAATACACACCAGACTCCTGTACTGTAATACACACCAGACTCCTGTACTGTAATACACACCAGACTACTGTACTGTAATACACACCAGACTCCTGTACTGTAATACACACCAGACTCCTGTACTGTAATACACACCAGACTACTGTACTGTAATACTGTAATACACACCAGACTACTGTACTGTAATACACACCAGACTCCTGTACTGTAATACACACCAGACTCCTGTACTGTAATACACACCAGACTCCTGTACTGTAATACACACCAGACTCCTGTACTGTAATACACACCAGACTCCTGTACTGTAATACACACCAGACTCCTGTACTGTAATACACACCAGACTCCTGTACTGTAATACACACCAGACTCCTGTACTGTAATACACACCAGACTCCTGTACTGTAATACACACCAGACTACTGTACTGTAATACACACCAGACTCCCTGTACTGTAATACACACCAGACTCCTGTACTACACACCAGTAATACACACCAGACTACTGTACTGTAATACACACCAGACTCCTGTACTGTAATACACACCAGACTCCTGTACTGTAATACACACCAGACTCCTGTACTGTAATACACACCAGACTCCTGTACTGTAATACACACCAGACTCCTGTACTGTAATACACACCAGACTCCTGTACTGTAATACACACCAGACTACTGTACTGTAATACACACCAGACTCCTGTACTGTAATACACACCAGACTCCTGTACTGTAATACACACCAGACTACTGTACTGTAATACACACCAGACTACTGTACTGTAATACACACCAGACTACTGTACTGTAATACACACCAGACTCCTGTACTGTAATACACACCAGACTACTGTACTGTAATACACACCAGACTACTGTACTGTAATACTGTAATACACACCAGACTACTGTACTGTAATACACACCAGACTCCTGTACTGTAATACACACCAGACTCCTGTACTGTAATGTGTTTTATTTTTCACCAGGTAGGCCAGTTGAGAACAAGTTCACATGTGTACATTAGATGTTGATAAATACAGGGTGTGTACCTACTGTAGGTACACGATGTAGAGTTTCTGTAGTGTATACCAGTAAGTACTCAATTCTAGTTTACTTTAACACCACCTCAAAGCCAAGGTAAATAGAAAGATGTTAAGACAAACGTACTGTACAGCCATGCAAACATACACAGCTTTCTGTTGCAGAGCTGTTGGCTTGGCTTGTATGCCCAGGCCAACACACAGCAGACTGGAGCGCGCACCTGACCGATGGTAAACGGTGAGGCTAGGTTAAATATGCCCAGGCCAACACACACCAGACTGGAGCGCGCACCTGACCGATGGTAAACGGTGAGGCTAGGTTAAATATGCCCAGGCCAACACACACCAGACTGGAGCGCGCACCTGACCGATGGTAAACGGTGAGGCTAGGTTAAATATGCCCAGGCCAACACACACCAGACTGGAGCGCGCACCTGACCGATGGTAAACGGTGAGGCTAGGTTAAATGGTAATGCTGTGATTGATTAATGTACAGTAGTTGATGAGTTCAGGACCACTGTGTCCTAAAAATGTTGAGTTTCAAGCAGCTGAGAGAGAGAGAAAGAGAGAGAGAGAGAGAGAGAGAGAGAGAGAGTCTTGTGATGGATCTTAAGGAGGGTTTGAGGGGTAGACAAGCCTCTCTGGGAAAATCAGCCCCCAAAATAAAGCAAACCGTTCAAGAGTCAATTAGTGAAATTACACCGCATGTAGCTTCCTCTGTGTCCCAGCTCAGAGAGAGAAGGCCTTTGATTGTGTTATCATTACCCTTCAAATAGGCTCAGGTTCAACCCTGGGTCACACACACACACACACACACACATGCACAGACACACACACATGCATACACGCATGTGCTCAGCCACACACACACATTCCCGAGCCTCAGCCACAGCTTCATAACCAAATACTCCCAGTTGAAATTACCCCCTCCCCTGACATACTCACTCCCACCATATAGTTGAGAAACAAAGGCCCCGACGGAGGGAGGTGAGTGACTTTCAGTGGTTCAGACAGGAATCTAATTGTGCTGACTCCCATTAGGATTTCATCTGGATCGTGTAGAGTACCGGTACACACACACACACACACACACACACACACACACACACACACACACACACACACACACACACACACACACACACACACACACACACACCCACCCCCACACACCCCACACACACACACACACACACACACACACACACACACGATGCTTCCCCTCCACCAAAGCAGAACATGTGAACGTCAACTCACCCATACAGTCAACCACCATTTTGTATTCAAAACCAATTACTAATCGCCTGAATCAGACTGTTTATTCCGTTAACGTCAAGCTGAACAAAAACAAAGCAGCAGAAGGAGCCTGCGAAGTCTGTTGTGCCTTAGAATCACACATCACTGCCTCCACCAGTCAAGACCATAAGGGAAAGCATTAACATATGAATGTAGTTTGCCTTTACAGTACTGTACAGCTGTGCTGTGTAGGTCAGAGAGAGAGAGTCCCGACAAAGTCCCAGGACAGCAAAACAATTAGACCCAACCAAGTCATGAGAAAACAAAAAGGTAATTACATTGGAAAGAATTAACAAAAAAAACAGAGCAAACTAGAACGCTATTTGGCCCTAAACAAAGAGTACACAGTGGTAGAATACCTGACCACTGTGACCGATTATGTACAGACTCAGTGAGCATAGCCTTGCTATTGAGAAAGGCCGTCGTAAGCAGAACTGACTCTCAAGAGAAGACAGGCTATGTGCTCACTGACCACAAAATGAGGTGGAAACTGATCTGCACTTCCTAACCTCCTGCCAAATGTATGACGATATTAGAGATACATATTTCCCTCAGATTACACAGATCCAAAAAGAATTCGAAAGCAAACCCAATTTTGATAAACTCCCATATCTACTGGGTGAAATAACACAGTGTTCCATCACAGCAGCAAGATTTGTGACATGTTGCCATGAGAAAAGGGCAACCAGTGAAGAACAAACACCATTGTAAATACAACCCATATTTATGTTTATTTATTTTCCCTTTAGTACTTTAACTATTTGCACATCGTTGCAACACTGTACTGTATATAGACATAATCTGACGTTCATAACTTCTGTGAGTGTGATGTTTACTGTAAAGAATATATATATTTTTGTGTATTTCACTTTTGTTTATTATCTATTTCATGTGCTTTGACAATGTAAACATATGTTTCCCATGCCAATAAATCCCTTTCAATTGAATTTGAAATCAAGAGAGAGAGATGTACCAAAATGTACGCTTGCTTTATCAACTTCCAAAAAGCATTTGATTCTGTTTGGCCTATAGGACTGTTCTACAAAGTTATTGAAAGTGGTGTAGGGGGTAAAACATATGGCAATACGTGCAGCATCAAGATTGGCAAGAAAATAACATAATTATTTAACAAGGGGTGGGGCCTTCGCCAGGGTTGCAATATGAGCCCTGCATTCTTCAATATTTACTGTACATCAATGGTTGGCCACTATTCTAGAAAAATCCTCAGCCGCTATTGTTGGTCTCCACAATTCAGAGGTTAAATGCTTGCTCTTGGCAAATGACTTGTGCCTGCTGTCACCCCCAGCACATTGCCTACAGCAGACCCTGGACCTGGTAGAGAAGTACTGCCAGACCTTGGCCCCCAAAATACAAAAATAATGATTTTCCAGGGAATATCTCAGGGAATTAGACCAAAGTTCTCAACTGGTACAAAATATACAGTTGAAGTCAGAAGTTTACATACACCTTAGCCAAAATCATTTAAACTCAGTTTTTCACAATTCCTGACATTTAATTCTAGTAAAAAATCCCTGTCTTAGGTCAGTTAGGATCACCAATTTATTTTAAGAATGTGAAATGTCAGAATAATAGTAGAGAGAATGATTTATTTCAGCTTTTATTTGTTTCATCACATTCCCAGTGGGTCAGAGGTTTACATAAACTCAATTAGTATTTGGTAGCATTGCCTTTAAATTGTTTAACTTGGGTCAAACGTTTTGGGTAGTCTTCCACAAGCTTCCCACAATAAGTTGGGTGAATTTTGGCCCATTCCTCCTGACAGAGCTGGTGTAACTGAGCCAGGTTTGTAGGCCTCCTTGCTTGCACACGCTTTTTCACTTCTGCCCACAAAGAAGGATTGAGGTCAGGGCTTTATGATAGCTACCCCAATACCTTGACTTTGTTGTCCTTAAACCCTTTTGCCACAAGTTTGGAAGTATGCTTGGGGTCATTGTCCATTGGGAAGACTCATTTGTGACCAAGCTGATGTCTTGAGATGTGGCTTCAATATATCCACATAATTTTCCTTCCTAACATGATGCCATCTATTTTGTGAAGTGCACCAGTCCCTCCTGCATCAAAGCACCCCCACAACACGATGCTGCCACCCCTGTTCTTCACGGTTGGGATGGTGTTCCTTGGCTTGCAAGCCTCCCCCTTTTTCCTCCAAACATAACAATGGTCATTATGACCAAACAGTTCTATTTTTGTTTCATCAGACCAGAGGACATTTCTCCAAAATGTACAATCTTTGTCCCCATGTGCAGTTGCAAACCGTAGTCTGGCTTTTTTTATGGCAGTTTTGGAGCAGCAGCTTCTTCCTTGCTGAGCGGCCTTTCAGGTTATGTCGATATAGGACTCATTTTACTGTGGATATAGATAATTTTGTACCTGTTTCCTCCAGCATCTTCACAAGGTCCTTTGCTGTTTTCTGGGATTGATTTGCACTTTTCGCACCAAAGTACATTAATCTCTAGGAGACAGAACGTGTCTCTTTCCTGAGCGGTATGACGGCTGCGTGGTCCCATGGTGTTTATACTTGCGTACTATTGTTTGTACAGATGAACGTGGTACCTTCAGGCATTTGGAAATTGCTCCCAAGGATGAACCAGACTTGTGGAGGTCTACAAAAAAAATTATGAGGTCTTGGCTGATTTCTTTTGATTTCCCCATGATGTCAAGCAAAGAGGCACTGAGTTTGAAGGTAGGCCTTGAAACACATCCACAGGTACACCTCCAATTGACTCAAATTATGTCAATTAGTAGCTTCTAAAGCCATGACATCATTTTCTGGAACTTTCCAAGTTGTTTAAAGGCACTGTCAACGTAGTGTATGTAAACTTCTGACCCATTGGAATTGGGTCAGAAGGGTAGACACAGGAAAACCTGGCTCCCTGTAGAGGAAAGACTGTGCAACCACTGCACAACAGCAGAACCCCAGACGGAGCTGCATTTCCTGACAAAACGAAAAAAATATTAAACAATTAGAGAGTGTAATTTCCCCAAATGTGAAACCTTTATTCAAGGTTCCAGAGACCTCTCTGATGAGAATAGGCTACCAGTCCTGTTGGGGGAGGACGCTGAGAGCTGTGGGTTGGCACCGCACTACATTGATGTCTGCCATAAAATTAGGGACAGTGTCTGACAGACCACCAACCTGCACATGTCCTCTATGACATTGTTATTGTTCAATGTACATTTATTTTGACCCTTGATTATTGTTATTACTGTTGTACCATTGACAATATCGATTATTATTATTTTAATTTGATAATATTGTAAATGTATCACTTAATCTCCACAGTACGCTTTGGCAATATGTACATTGTTACGTCATGCCAGTAAAGCAAATTAAATTGAGAGACAGAGACAGAGAGAGAGAGAGAGAGAGAGAGAGAGAGAGAGAGAGAGAGACAGACAGACAGACAGACAGACAGACAGACAGACAGACAGACAGACAGACAGACAGACAGACAGACAGACAGACAGACAGACAGACAGACAGACAGAGAGACAGACAGACAGACAGACAGACAGACAGACAGACAGACAGACAGACAGACAGACTCAGAGAGAGAGAGAGAGAGACAGACAGACAGACAGACAGACAGACAGAGAGAGAGACAGACAGACAGACTCAGAGAGACAGACAGACAGACAGACAGACAGACAGACAGACAGACAGACAGACAGACAGACAGACAGACAGACAGACAGACAGACAGACAGACAGACTCAGAGAGAGACAGACAGACAGACAGACTCAGAGAGAGAGACAGACAGACAGACTCAGAGAGAGAGACTCAGGGAGATAGAGACAGGGAGATAGAGACAGGGAGATAGAGAGAGAGAGAGAGAGAGAGAGAGAGAGAGAGAGGTCCTCCCAGAGAGGATTATAGTCAATGCTTCAACATGACAAGCAGGCATTCTGTGTGAGGTAAATCAGCCCTTGGCATTCATCAGTGTCCCAGCCTTACATCATACAGCCAGGCTCCTGATGGGGCAGAGATACAGGCATTGACAGGGCCTTCCCTCTATCTACCGCAGGAATCAGCAGCACACATGCCCTGACCACACTCTCCAGCATGCATGATATTAAACATTTTCTTATATTATCACAGATTAATGCAGCTTGCTGTTGATTATTACTACAATTGAATGTTTTATATCGGAGATATAGAGTATGTGGCTACCTACAGTATGTTCTTGGTTTGGCATTGCTTGTCTGCTTAATGTTTGTCGTGTGTGTATGTGTGCAGGCGTGTGGTTTGTGTGTGTGTGTTTGTCACTCCTTCCGCCCTGTCTGCATCCTGTTGATGAATGACAGTCGTAAATTCATGTGAGGGATAAGGTGAAAAACACACTAGACGAACTGTGAACCTTCTCTCCTAACTCTCTCAATACAATTCAATTCAATTCACTTTAAGGGCTTTATTGGCATGGGGAACATATGTTAACGTTGATAGGGAAGCTGAGATTGGCATGGGGAACATATGTTAACGTTGATAGGGAAGCTGAGATTGGCATGGGGAACATATGTTAACGTTGATAGGGAAGCTGAGATTGGCATGGGGAACATATGTTAACGTTGATAGGGAAGCTGAGATTGGCATGGGGAACATATGTTAACGTTGATAGGGAAGCTGAGATTGACATGGGGAACATATGTTTACATTGATAGGGAAGCTGAGATTGGCATGGGGAACATATGTTTACATTGATAGGGAAGCTGAGATTGGCATGGGGAACATATGTTTACATTGATAGGGAAGCTGAGATTGGCATGGGGAACATGTGTTTACATTGATAGGGAAGCTGAGATTGGCATGGGGAACATATGTTTACATTGATAGGGAAGCTGAGATTGGCATGGGGAAACATATGTTAACGTTGATAGGGAAGCTGAGATTGACATGGGGAACATATGTTTACATTGATAGGGAAGCTGAGATTGACATGGGGAACATATGTTTACATTGATAGGGAAGCTGAGATTGACATGGGGAACATATGTTTACATTGATAGGGAAGCTGAGATTGACATGGGGAACATATGTTTACATTGATAGGGAAGCTGAGATTGACATGGGGAACATATGTTAATGTTGATAGGGAAGCTGAGATTGACATGGGAAACATATGTTTACATTGATAGGTAGGGTTTGTGAGTGTTTGTGAAGTCCACAATCATCTCTTAGAGCAAGCTGAGATTGGCATGGGGAACATATGTTTACATTGATAGGGAAGCTGAGATTGGCATGGGGAACATATGTTTACATTGATAGGGAAGCTGAGATTGGCATGGGGAACATATGTTTACATTGATAGGGAAGCTGAGATTGACATGGGGAACATATGTTTACATTGATAGGGAAGCTGAGATTGGCATGGGGAACATATGTTTACATTGATAGGGAAGCTGAGATTGACATGGGGAACATATGTTTACATTGATAGGGAAGCTGAGATTGGCATGGGGAACATATGTTTACATTGATAGGGAAGCTGAGATTGACATGGGGAACATATGTTTACATTGATAGGGAAGCTGAGATTGACATGGGGAACATATGTTAATGTTGCCAAAGCAAGTGAAGCAGATAATAAACTAAAGTGAAATAAACAAAAAGCAACAGTAAACATTACACTCACAGAAGTTCCCAAAGAATAAAGACATCACAAATGTCATATTATGTCTATATACTGTCGTAACTGTATATATACTGTACACATCTCTCTCCTTCTCTGCTACCCCTCTCCATCTCTCCTACCCTCTTTCTCCTACCTCGCTCTCCTCTCCTCCTACCTCTCTCTTCTTCTCTGCTACCTCTCTCTTCTTCTCTCCTACCCCTCTCTCCTTCTCTCCTACCTCTCTCTTCTTCTCTCCTACCCCTCTCTCCTTCTCTCCTACCTCTCTCTTCTTCTCTTCTACCTCTCTCTTCTTCTCTCCTACCCCTCTCTCCTTCTCTCCTACCTCTCTCTTCTTCTCTCCCCCTACCTCGCCCTCCTCTGCTACCTCTCTCTCTCCTTCTCTCCTACCTCGCTCTCCTCTCCTCCTACCTCTCTCTTCTTCTCTGCTACCTCTCTCTTCTTCTCTCCTACCCCTCTCTCCTTCTCTCCTACCTCTCTCTCCTTCTCTCCTACCTCTCTCTCCTTCTCGGCTACCTCTCTCTCCTTCTCTGCTACCTCTCTCTCTCTTCTCTCTCCTACCTCTCTCTCCTTCTCTCCTACCTCTCTCTCCTTCTCTCTTACCTCTCTCTCCTTCTCTGCTACCTCTCTCTCCTTCTCTGCTACCTCTCTCTCCTTCTCTGCTACCTCTCTCTCCTCTGCTACCTCTCTCTCCTCTGCATCCTCTCTCCCTCTCCTTCTCTCCTACCTCTCTCCTCTTCTCTCCTACCCCTCTCTCTCCTTCTCTGCTATCTCTCTCTCTGCTTCTCAGCTACCTCTCTCTCTCTCTCTCTTTCTTTGCTACCTCTCTCCTTCTCTCCTACCTCTCTCTTCTTCTCTCCTACCCCTCTCTCCTTCTCTCCTACCTCTCTCTTCTTCTCTCCCCCTACCTCGCTCTCCTCTCCTACCTCTCTCTCTCTCCTTCTCTGCTACCTCTCTCTCTGCTTCTCTGCTACCCCTCTCTCTCCTTCTCTGCTACCCCTCTCTCCTTCTCTCCTACCCCTCTCTCTCTCTTCTCCTCTGCTACCTTTCTCTGTCTGCTACCTCTCTCCTTCTCTCCTACCTCTCACTTCTTCTCTCCTACCCCTCTCTCCTTCTCTGCTACCTCTCTCTTCTTCTCTCCCCCTACCTCGCTCTCCTCTCCTACCTACCTCGCTCTCCTTCTCTGCTACCTCTCTCTCTGCTTCTCTGCTACCTCTCTCTCCTTCTCTGCTACCTCTCTCTCTCTCTGCTACCTCTCTCTCCTTCTCTCCTACCCCTCTCTCTCCATCTCTCCTACCCTCTCTCCTTCTCTGCTACCTCTTTCCTACCCCTCTCTCTCCTTCTCTGCTACCCCTCTCTCCTTCTCTCCTACCGCTCTCTCTCCTTCTCTGCTACCTTGCTCTCCTCTCTCCTTCTCTCCTACCCCTCTCTCTTCTTCTCTCCTACCTCTCGCTCTCCTTCTCTGCTACCTCTCTCTCCACCTCTCCTACCTCTCTCTTCTTCTCTGCTACCCTCTCTCTCCTTCTCTCCACTCACTCTCCATCTCTCCACTTCTCCCTCTCTCCTTCTCACCTCTCCCTCTCTCCAGCTCGCCACCTCTCCTTCTCACCCCTCTCCCTCTCCATCTCACCGCTCCCTCTCTCCATCTCCCTCTCTCCCTCTCCCTCTCTCCATCTCACAGCTCCCTCTCTCCATCTCTCCTTTCCCTCTCCCTCCTCCCTCTCCCCCTCTCCCTCTCCCCCTCCCCATCTCACCACTCCCTCTCTCCATCTCTCCCTCTCCCTCTCCCTCTCCCTCTCTCTCCCTCTCCCTCTCCCTCTCCCTCTCCCTCTCCCTCTCCCTCTCCCTCTCCCTCTCCCTCCTCTCCATCTCACCATCTCTCCCTCTCCCTCTCTCCATCTCTCCCTCTCCCTCTCCCTCTCTCCTCTCTCCATCTCACCACTCCCTCTCTCCATCTCTCCCCCTCTCCCCATCTCACCACTCCCTCTCTCCATCTCTCCCCTCTCCCTCTCCCTCTCCCTCTCCCCCTCTCTCCATCTCACCCTCCCTCTCTCCATCTCTCCCTCTCCCTCTCTCCTCCATCTCACCCTCTCTCCATCTCTCCCTCTCCCTCTCCCTCTTCCTCTCTCTCTCCCTCTCTCCATCTCACCTTTCCCTCCTCATTTCTCCCTCTCCATCTCCCTCTCTCCATCTCACCATCTCCCTCTCTCCACCTCTCCCTCCCTCTCTCTAAGCTCTTTATTTCTTGTTCTACCACTCTCAATCTCCATCTCTCTCCTCTCAGGCTCCCTCATCTCTCAATTCAATTAAATTTCAATTTAAGGCCTTATTGGCATGGGAAATATATGTTTACGTTGCCAAAGCAAGTGATATAGATAATAACCAAAAGTGAAATAAACAATAGAAAATTAACAGTTTAAACATTACACTCACAGAAGTTCCAAATGAATAAAGACATTTAAAATGTCATATTATGTCTATATACAGTGTTATAATGATGTGCAAATAGTTAAAGTACAAAAGGGAAAATAAATAAACATAAATATGGGTTCTTCACTGGTTGCCCTTTTCTTGTGGCAACAGGTTACAAATCTCCCACTCTCTCTTTTACCTTTCAGAGCAGAAAAAAGCAAACATGCTCTTTGAGAGAGGTCACACAGAGGCCAAGTCGGGGCCCTGGAGCAAGGCCTCTTTCTCTCTGTCCCTCTCTCTCACTCTGGCTCTCTGGCCTCTTTCTTTCTCTCAATTAAATTAAATTAAATTGAAGAGGCTTCATTAGCATTTGTTCTCTCTCTCCTGGGTAATATGCTAGAGAGCTATGACACCTGCCGCCCATGCTGCTCCTACTTAGCTCCTCCTCCTCCTCCCTCCTCCTCCTCCTCCTCCTGAATCAGAGATCTGCAGCCTGTAGAAATTGAATATAATCAATCTAGTTCCACAGTACAGACATCATTCTATGGATTCTACAATTGTCTGGTTCTCTGTGAGGAAAGATTATATATAGTCTAACCAGCTCTATCCCCAGCTCTACTTCCAGCTCTATCCTCAGCTCTATCCTCAACTCTATCCCCAGCTCTACTTCCAGCTCTATCCTCAGCTCTATCCTCAACTCTATCCCCAGCTCTACTTCCAGCTCTATCCCCAGCTCTACTTCCAGCTATACCCCCAGCTCTACTTCCAGCTCTACTCGCAGCTCTATCCCCAGCTCTATCCCCAGCTCTACTCCCAGCTCTATCCCAGCTCTACTCCCAGCTCTATCCCCAGCTCTATCCCTGCTCTACTTCCAGCACTTTCCCCAGCTCTATCCCCAGCTCTATCCCCAGCCCTACTTCCAGCACTTTCCCCAGCTCTATCCCCAGCTCTATCCCCAAATCTATCCACAGCTCTACTCCCAGCTCTATCCCCAGCTCTACTTCCAGCTCTATCCTCAGCTCTATCCCCAGCTCTACTTCCAGCTCTATCCCCAGCTCTACTTCCAGTTCTATCCTCAGCTCTATCCTCAGCTCTATCCCCAGCTCTATCCCCAGCTCTACTCCCAGCTCTATCCACAGTTCTACTCCCAGCTCTATCCCCAGCTCTACTTCCAGCTCTACTTCCAGCTCTACTTCCAGCTCTATCCCCAGCTCTACTCCCAGCTCTACTCCCCAGCTCTACTTACAGCTCTATCACCAGCTCTACTTACAGCTCTATCCCCAGCTCTACTCCCAGCTCTACTCCCAACTCTATCAAGAGCTCTATCACCAGCTCAACTCCAAGCTCTATCACTAGCTCTATTCCCAGCTCTATCACCAGCTCTACTCCCAACTCTATCACCAGCTCTACTCCCAGCTCTACTCCCAGCTCTACTCGCAGCTCTATCACCAGTTCTACTCCCAGCTCTATCCCCAGCTCTACTCCCAGCTCTACTCCCCAGCTCTACTTACAGCTCTACTCCCAACTCTATCAAGAGCTCTATCATCAGCTCAACTCCTACCTCTATCACCAGCTCTACTCCCAGCTTTACTCCCAGCTCTATCACCAGTTCTACTCCCAGCTCTATCCCCAGCTCTACTCCCAGCTCTACTCCCCAGCTCTACTTACAGCTCTATCCCCAGCTCTACTTACAGCTCTACTCCCAACTCTATCAAGAGCTCTATCATCAGCTCTACTCCCAGATCTATCACCAACTCTACTCCCAGCTTTACTCCCAGCTCTATCACCAGTTCTATTCCCAGCTCTATCACCAGCTCTACACCCAGCTCTACTCCCAGCTCTATTCCCAGCTCTACTCCCTACTCTATCACCGGCTCTATCCCCAGCTCTGCTCCCAGCTCTACTCCAAGCTCTATCACCAGCTCTATCACCAGCTCTATTCCCAGCTCTATCACCATCTCTACTCCCAGCTCTATCACCAGCTCTACTCCCAGCGCTGTCACCAGCTCTACTCCCAGCTCTATTACCAGCTCTACTCCCAGCTCTACCCCCAGCTCTACTCCCAGCTCTATCACCAGCTATATCACCAGCTCTATCCCCAGCTCTACCACCAGCTCTATCACCAGCTCTATCACAAGCTCTACTCCCAGCTCTATCACCAGCTTTATCACCAGCTCTATCACCAGCTCTACTTCCAGCTCTACCACCAGCTCTATCCCCAGCTCTATCACCAGCTCTACTCCTAGCTCTACCACCAGCTCTACTCCCAGCTCTATCACCAGCTCTACACCCAGCTCTACCCCCAGCTCTACCACCAGCTCTATCACCAGCTCTGCCACCAGCTCTATCCCCAGCTCTACTCCTAGCTCTACCACCAGCTCTACCCCCAGCTCTACTCCCAGCTCTATCATCAGCTTTATCACCAGCTCTATCCCCAGCTCTACCACCAGCTCTACTGCCAGCTCTATCACCAGCTCTACTCCCAGCTCTATCACCAGCTTTATTACCAGCTCTATCACCAGCTCTACTCTTAGCTATCTCACCAGCTCTATTCCCAGCTCTACTCCCAGCTCTATCATCAGCTTTATCACCAGCTCTATCCCCAGCTTTATCCCCAGCTCTACCCCCAGCTCTACTCCCAGCTCTATCACCAGCTGTATCCCCAGCTCTACCACCAACTCTATCAAGAGCTCTATCACCAGCTCAACTCCTAGCTCTATCACTAGCTCTATTCCCAGCTCTATCACCAGCTCTACTCCCAACTCTATCAAGAGCTCTATTATCAGCTCAACTCCTACCTCTATCACCAGCTGTAACACCAGCTCTATCACCAGCTCTACTCCCAGCTTTACTCCCAGCTCTATCTCCAGTTCTATTCCCAGCTCTATCACCAGCTCTACACCCAACTCTACTCCCAGCTCTATTCCCAGCTCTACTCCCTACTCTATCAACGGCTCTATCCCCAGCTCTACTCCCAGCTTTATCCCCAGCTCTACCCCCAGCTCTACTCCCAGCTCTATCACCAGCTGTATCCCCAGCTCTACCACCAACTCTACCCCAGCTCTACTCCCAGCTCTATCACCAGCTATATCACCAGCTCTATCCCCAGCTCTACTCCCAGCTCTATCATCAGCTTTATCACCAGCTCTATCCCCAGCTTTATCCCCAGCTCTACCCCCAGCTCTACTCCCAGCTCTATCACCAGCTCTATCCCCAGCTCTACCACCAACTCTACCCCCAGCTCTACTCCCAGCTCTATCACCAGCTATATCACCAGCTCTATCCCCAGCTCTACTCCCAGCTCTACTCCCAACTCTATCAAGAGCTCTATCACCAGCTCAACTCCTAGCTCTATCACTAGCTCTATTCCCAGCTCTATCACCAGCTCTACTCCCAACTCTATCAAGAGCTCTATTATCAGCTCAACTCCTACCTCTATCACCAGCTCTATCCCCAGCTCTACCACCAGCTCTACTCCTAGCTCTACCACCAGCTCTACTCCCAGCTCTACCCCCAGCTCTACCACCAGCTCTATCACCAGCTCTGCCACCAGCTCTATCCCCAGCTCTACTCCTAGCTCTACCACCAGCTCTACCCCCAGCTCTACTCCCAGCTCTATCATCAGCTTTATCACCAGCTCTATCCCCAGCTCTACCACCAGCTCTACTGCCAGCTCTATCACCAGCTCTATCACCAGCTCTACTCCCAGCTCTATCACCAGCTTTATTACCAGCTCTGTCACCAGCTCTACCATCAGCTCTACTGCCAGCTCTATCACCAGCTCTATCACCAGCTCTACTCCCAGCTCTATCACCAGCTCTGTCACCAGCTCTACCACCAGCTCTACTGCCAGCTCTATCACCAGCTCTATCACCAGCTCTACTCCCAGCTCTATCACCAGCTTTATTACCAGCTCTGTCACCAGCTCTATTCCCAGCTCTACTCCCAGCTCTATCATCAGCTTTATCACCAGCTCTATCCCCAGCTCTACCCCCAGCTCTACTCCCAGCTCTATCATCAGCTTTATCACCAGCTCTATCCCCAGCTCTACCACCAACTCTACCCCCAGCTCTACTCCCAGCTCTATCACCAGCTATATCACCAGCTCTATCCCCAGCTCTACTCCCAGCTCTATCACCAGCTCTATCACCAGCTCTACTCCCAGCTCTACTCCCAGCTCTATCACCAGCTCTATCACCAGCTCTATCCCCAGCTCTACTCCCAGCTCTACCACCAGCTCTACTCCCAGCTCTACTCCCAGCTCTATCACCAGCTTTATCACCAGCTCTATCTCTAGCTCTCTTCCTTTCACATTCTCTCTTATTGTTATTTTTCTCTCTGAACATCTCTCTGTCTCCTCTCTCTGACCATCTCTCCATCTCTGTCTCCTCTCTCTGACCGTCTCTCCATCTCTCTGTCTCCTCTCTCTGATAGTCTATCCATCTCTCTGTCTCCTCTCTCTGACCGACTCTCCATCTCTGTCTCCTCTCTCTGATAGTCTCTCCATCTCTCTGTCTCCTCTGATAGTCTCTCCATCTCTGTCTCCTCTCTCTGACCGTCTCTCCATCTCTGTCTCCTCTCTCTGATAGTCTCTCCATCTCTGTCTCCTCTCTCTGACCGTCTCTCCATCTCTGTCTCCTCTCTCTGATAGTCTCTCCATCTCTGTCTCCTCTCTCTG
>NC_056437.1:10539634-10604634 GCF_018296145.1 Oncorhynchus tshawytscha
GGGGGAGGAGGAGAGGAGGAGGAGGAGGGGAGGAGGAGGAGGGAGGAGGAGGGGAGAAGGAGGATGAGGAGAGGAAGAGGAGGAGGAGGATGAGGGGAGGAGGAGGAGGGGAGAAGGAGGAGGAGGAGGGGAGAAGAAGGAGGAGGAGGATGAGGGGAGAAGGAGGAGGACAGGAGGAGGAGGAGGATGAGGGGAGGAGGAGGATGAGGGGAGGAGGAGGAGGGGAGGAGGAGGGGAGAAGGAGGAGAGGAGGAGAGGAGGAGGATGAATGAGGGGAGGAGAAAAGGAGGAGGATGAGGGGAGGAGGAGGATGAGGGGAGGAGGAGGAGGGGAGGAGGAGGGGATAAGGAGGAGAGGAGGAGAGGATGAGGATGAGGGGAGGAGGAGGAGGGGGAGGAGGATGGGGGGGAGGGGGGAAGGAGGAGGAGAGGAGAAGGAGGAGGAGGAAGAGGAGGGGAGAAGGGGGAGGAGGAGGAGGAAAGGAGGAGGGGAGGAGGAGGATGAGGGTAGAAGGAGGAGGAGGAGAGGAGGAGGAGGAGAATGAGCAGAGGGGGAGGAGGAGCCACACAGCACAGGAGCCCCATTTGAGCTCAAATCAAGGTCACCATCGTGATGGGTCAGAGCCTCCCTGCCTGTCTGCCTGTCTGTCTGCCTGTCTAACTGCCTCCATGCCTGCCTGTCTAACTGCCTCCCTGCCTGCCTGTGTACCAGCCTCCCTTGGTGTCTGCCCGACACAGTAATATACAATATTCTGTACACACAATAGAAGCATCTGCTCGGTCTCTTGGGTCTGTCGGTGTGTGTTTTCGGGATTGTTTCTCCTTTTGAAGTAAAGCTGCAGTGTTTCCCCTCATATCTATGGTAATTATCTGTGTCTATACCCCTCATATCTATGGTAATTCTCTGTGTCTATACCCCTCATATCTATGGTAATTATCTGTGTCTATACCCCTCATATCTATGGTAATTCTATGTGTCTATACCCCTCATATCTATGGTAATTATCTGTGTCTATACCCCTCATATCTATGGTAATTATCTGTGTCTATACCCCTCATATCTATGGTAATTCTCTGTGTCTATACCCCTCATATCTATGGTAATTCTCTGTGTCTATACCCCTAGTCTATACCATCCATACGTGACACATTGGTTTGGAGTCTATGTGACACTGAAGGACTCCTACCCCTCTGGGTCATGGACCAGACTGTTCTGTTCTGTGTTACTTTAGGAATTAGGTCGGGTCAACCACCTGTATAGGGACCCAGAGGAGGTGTCTGTCTCAGTCCTGCTCATAATCTATCTGGTCTGCCCCGGTGGGAGATCTGGAGGTATTAGTGGAAAAAGGTCTGATGCACAATGTCTCTCCTAATTATCACTCCTTTTCTATTTTATTTCACCTTTAATTAACCAGGGAGGACAGTTGAGAACAAGGTTCTTTTTTGTTGTCTTTTTTTGATGGTTTGGAACTGGGACGGTAGCTAGCTAACATTAGCTACACTTCTACCTTGTACTTATTAGAGTACCAGGATTGAGGATGAGATTATCTGCATTTTCAGTTTACACTTTGACCTGTATAATGTAACACCACACCTACTCTTTTCATGCTTTCGGTATAAAAGGTGAAAGGCTTTACAGAGCACATTGCTAATTCCTTATGTTGGTGTACAGAGTTCCTGCTCGAAGGACCACATTTTGAAACCGATATACAGTGTCTGCAGTGAGCTCTTACGGAAAGGCCAGCCCTGCTAACCTTTCCAATCCGGCAGGAAGGGAGGGATGGATCTGGACACTGTTGCCCTAGAACACACAAAGAGTTATACCCACCTCAGCCTTAACATCAGCACCACAGATAACTTCCACAAAGTTGTGAACTATCTAAGAGACAAGGCAAGAAGGGTCTTCTATGCCATCAAAGGGAACATAAATCTTGACATCCCAATTAGGATCAGAGCGTTATAGAACGCTTTTCCCTCTACGGTTGTGAGGTTTGACGTCACAAAATGGGACAAACACCCAATTCAGACTCCGCATGCAGAATTCTGCTCAATTATACTTTGTCTTCAATGCAAAACCCCTACCAATGCATGCAGAGCAGAATAAGGACTATACCCACTAGTTATCAACATACAGAAAAGATCTGTTCAATTCTACAACCACCTAAAAGGAAGCAATGCCCACATATTCCACCAAAGTCCCCACCTACAGAGAGATGAACCTAGAGAGGATTCCCCTCAGCAAACTGGTTCTGGGGCTCTGTTCACAAAAAGATAATTACTTGACACATTGGAAACAATTAACAAAAAAACAGAGCAAACTAGAATGCTATTTGGCCCAAAACAGAGAGAACACAGTGGCAGAATACCTGACCACTGTGACTGACCCAAACTTAAGGAAGGCTTTGACTATTGTTACGTTCCCCAGATTATGTGTTGTAGTTTGTGTATTTGCATGTGTTTATTTCAGGAAATGGCTTCCTTAAATCCCTCAAGCAGCTGATTGGTCGACTCCAGGGCTAATTGGAGAGCTGACCCTGCCCCCTCGTCAAGACACAGCTGTCTCCAATTCCCCATTCCTTCAGAAGCTATATAAAAGCCAGTGTTCTGTTCAGGAGATCTTTTTTTTTCTGGAGGTAAATTTGTTAGAGATTTGTTTTTGTTATTTGAGGATTTTTGATTTGGAGGTCGATTTGTTAGAGATTTGTTAGATTTGAGATTTGTTAGAGATTTGTTAGAGATTTGTTAGAGATTTGTTTTAGAGATTTGTTAGAGATTTGTTAGAGATTTGTTAGAGATTTGTTAGAGATTTGTTAGAGATTTGTTAGGTAGATTTGTTAGAGATTTGTTAGAGATTTGTTTGGAGGTAGAGATTTTTTGGAGGTAGAGAGGTTTTGCTGGAGGTAGGGTTTGCTGAGATTGATTGTGATAGAGAGGTTGATTTTGCTGGAAAGTGGTATGTTCTGTGAGTTTGTTGCTCAGATAGAGCTTATTTGACATCCTTTTGTTTCTTAGTTTGTTTGAAATAGTTTAATATTCTGTTTCATTTGTTCCCAGGGGGAAGGGGAAGGCACCTAGGGAGTGCTTAGGCAAGAGGCCCGCGGGCATACATATACCCGTAGCATATTCGCTGTCTAGACACACTAGGTAAGACCTGGGCGGACCACCCCTTGTATTTTGGTTAGGGCACCAGGTGGTGCTAAATTAGGTAAGTAGTGGGTAGGCAGGTAAAATAGAGAGGGGGGCTTTTGAGATTTACTTTCTTTGCTTTGGTTCCGTCCAGCCCCTTTTCCCCATATTACCGTGTAAAGGAATAAAGTCCTTGTAAACGGTACCACATTCTGCCTGTTGTCATTCTTACTTGCACCTACAGTCCATACCTTTTTCGCTTCACAGAGTTTAGTTGTAGCAGGGTGTTGCGTTCCCTCTTCATAGAGGCGTGCGTAACACTATGTACAGACTCAGTGAGCATAGCCTTGCTATTGAGAAAGGCCACTGTAGGCAGACCTGGTTCTCAAGAGAAGACAGGCTATGTGCACACTGCCCACAAAATGAGGTGGAAACTGAGCTGCACTTCCTAACCTCCTGCCAAATGTATGACCATATTAGAGATGCATATTTCCCTCAGATTACACAGACCCACAAAGAATTTGAAAACAAATACAATTTTGATAAACTCCCATACCTACAGTATCAGGTGAAAAACCACAGTGTGCCATCACAGCAGCAAGATTTGTGACCTGTTGCCACAAGAAAAGGGCAACCAGTGAAGAACAAACACCATTGTAAATACAACCCATATTTATGTTTATTTATTTTCCCTTTTGTGCTTTTTAACTATTTGCACATCATTACAACACTGTACTATATATAGACATAATATGACATTTGAAATGTCTCTATTAATTTGGAACTTTTGTGAGTGGAATGTTTACAATTTCACTTGCTTTAGCAATGTAAACATGTTTTCCATGCCAACAAAACCCCTTAATGAGAGAGAGAGGGAAGAGGAAAATGGTTTCACGGCTGTACTTTGATCTCCTCCCGTTTATATAGCTGGTTTTCTTAATGTCCCGCTAGCAGGACAACTTCCAGTGAAACTGGAGGGCGCGCAATTCAAATAAATATTAATAAAAATTGTGGATATTAAACATTTAGGTACATATAAGTGTCTTATATCATTTGAAATCTTACCTTGTTAATCTAACTGCACTGTCTGATTAACAGTAGATATTACAGCGAAAACATGCCATGCGATTGTTTGAGGACGGTGCCCCACATCAAAATATTTTTTCACTGGCACAGGTTGCATACATTCCTATATAACGATTAAATATTCAATTACTTTTTGAAAATCTTCCTCTGATTTGTCATCCCATGGGTCCCAGCTATAACATGTAGTGTTGTTTTGTTACATAAAATCCTTCTTTACATCTCAAAAAGTCTGTTTAGTTGGCGCCATCAATTTGAGTAATCCACAGGTTCAACTTGCAGAGAAAGGAATCCACAAATTTACCCCTAAACTTTGTTTTAACAATTCAAAATATGTTTCTATTTAATCCTCAGATAGGTTCAAATGTAATCAAATTATAATATTTCTTTCTGAAAGAAGTATATTCAATAGGAAACCGATTTCAGGTGTGTAATGTCTTCATGGCGGGCGCAAACACGAATTTCCAAGACTGTGTCCTTCTACTAAAACTGTTATTTTTTATTTGTTTTTGAAGTTACAAACCTGAAACCTTGAACATAGACTGCTGACACCCTGTGGAAGACATAGGAATTGCATCCAGGGAGCTAATTTTCAATATGACCTTTCTCGTTCATTTCTAAAACGATGGTCTCTCAATAAAAAAAACATTTCCAGTTGGTTTTTCTTTGGATTTCCTCCTACCATATCTATTGTGTTATATTCTCCTACATTATTTTAACATTTCTACGAACTTCAAAGTGTTTGGTTTCCAATGGTACTAATTATATCCTGGCTTCAGGACCTGAGCTAGAGGCAGTTTATTTTGGGCATGTCATTCAGGCAGGAAGTGGGAAAAAAGGGGCCTAGCCCTAAATACAGACAAGTCATTCATGGGGCAACCAGCTTCAATAACTCTGTTTTTACACACAAGCCTTCAAATGGACAAAACAAAAAATGATCTGTGTCTCAAATGGCACCCTGTTGGCACCCTGTTGGCACCTTGTTGGCACCTTGTTGGCACCTTGTTGGCACCCTGTTGGTACCCTATTGGCACCTTGTTGGCACCTTGTTGGCACCTTGTTGGTACCCTGTTGGCACCTTGTTGGCACCTTGTTGGCACCTTGTTGGTACCCTATTGGCACCTTGTTGGCACCTTGTTGGCACCTTGTTGGTACCCTGTTGGCACCTTGTTGGCACCCTGTTGGTACCCTATTGGCACCTTGTTGGCACCTTGTTGGCACCTTGTTGGCACCCTGTTGGCACCCTGTTGGCACCTTGTTGGCACCCTGTTGGTACCCTATTGGCACCCTGTTGGTACCCTGTTGGTACCCTGTTGGCACCCTGTTGGCACCCTGTTGGCACCCTGTTGGCACCCTGTTGGCACCCTGTTGGCACCTTGTTGGCACCCTGTTGGTACCCTATTGGCACCCTGTTGGTACCCTGTTGGTACCCTGTTGGCACCCTGTTGGTACCCTGTTGGCACCCTGTTGGTACCCTGTTGGCACCCTGTTGGCACCCTGTTGGCACCCTGTTGGTACCCTATTGGCACCCTGTTGGTACCCTGTTGGTACCCTGTTGGCACCCTGTTGGTACCCTGTTGGCACCCTGTTGGTACCCTGTTGGTACCCTGTTGGCACCCTGTTGGCACCCTGAACAGAAAAAGTGAAATCTTCCTCGATACTAAAAAAAGACCCAAGCCACTAATAATAATAACAACAACACAAGCCTATAGATACACTTTCCTACTCATTCATTACAGCTGCAGTGCTGGTTGTAGCGCTGAGTGGAAGTAGGGAGAACGTGCATTTTATGGCCTATAAAAGTGTTGAAAACAAAGTGTTGACAGTGCTGAGTAAGAACTTAAACATGGACTCACTCATAAAAACAGCGGCTCTTTGCTGTATTCGTTAACAGTCTCTCTATTCATATGGACTTAAACGTTTTGAAATCTCACTGTATCAACTTTGCTGTAACTTTTTTACGCCTGCTTATGTTACTGCAGACACGGTAATCTGAGCCATCAGATTGGCTAGCAGTAGGCCAGTAGTGCACTTGATTTGCTCTACGGGCTCACCGGGAAGGCAGACTTTGTACCTTCAGACACATGAAATGGTTCAAAATGGCAACACCTGGCTTATCCGTCACACAGGGCAGCTGAATGGGGTGAACCTACCACCAACAGTCCCCTATGATGTCTCTCAATGGTTTAAACAACCATATGCAAGCTGGTGAATCAGTAAACCACGCCCACGTGATGAGTAACCTTGCCTCAGACCTGAGGAATTGTGTTAACTCCCCGAGCTAATGCCTTGGCTTTAGCTCAGCAGGCTAACACAGTCTTGTGGCAAGCAGGAGGACCATGTTGAAATTCCACTAATGTGCCTCTCTCTCTCAGAAAATCTGTCTTAAATCTCATATTTTTTAAAATTGTTTTATTTATTTAACCTTTATTTAACTAGGCAAGTCAGTTAAGAACAAATTCTTATTTACAATGACAAGAATAGTTCAACACGTCCAGAGAGATACACACACTGTTAAAAAGGCCCGCTCTGCTTCAGCAGTTTCAGCACCCCTTTTCTTGTGTTTTGTTGTACTTGCCCAAATTCCCTTATTTTCACCTTATTGGTGCTTACAAGTCACCCACTTTGTGAGCCAATCACGTTGTAGCTATTCCCTCATCTCGCTGCCCCTCTCCATTTCCCTACATGTTCCTACAGCTTGACTTGTTGCATTGAATTATAAGTTATACCAGCATGTTTGTGCTGTCGTTATATTCAAGGTCTGATGGTAAAACTGTTATTTCACCCTTTAAATGTTGAGGTATGTTAGCTTGCTAGCCTAGCCGTTAGCCTGCTATGGGCCTTTGCCCTGTGGCCACTAGCGGTGGGTAGGTCAGTGGTTTGTTCACCCGCACGCAATTGCTAATAACACATTCGCAACCGCCTGACTATATGTGATAACGTGACAATCTGAGGCCTACACCCGCTAATATAGAAAATGTGCTGTAGGTTTCAGTCAGAGACGGTAGAATGAATTTTCAAAATTGTTTTGGTTGCCTGATTCAGATGTGTTTCTGCTTAACATTTTGGTAGACTATTTGTTAGTCCACTTGTATATAATTAGATACATGCAGCTTCTCTTCTGTCATTATTGCTGCCCTAGAACACTAAATAAACCCTCGCTCACCAGAATAATGTCATAAATCAATAGAATGAATGCTTCATTCTAGTTAACAATGGTAACGTTTTCAGTCATCGCTGCTTCTTTCGCGGAGCGTTTAGGAACTGGAGAGAAAATGTAATGATTTCAAAAAGAACTCGATGATTTTCTGTGCAAAACATCCAAATGACATCAGTTTGACCAGTTGTAAGGTAATAGAGGAAATATAAACCTGTGTAAACGACCCAACAGGTTTCTGATTAGATTTCAGTTCAGCTTGGATGCATATTTAATCTGGTTGAAATACTATCAGCTTTTATGACGCTGATAAAGACAGATACCGTCTGTAGAGGTGCTATCTTCACATTCTCTCAAGATGCTGAAAGAAATAAATCATATTTCCCTCGTCAAAATGTTTACTGCAAGAAAAGCTTAATTCAACGAGAGTTAATGTTAAGGCAATGTGAGAGGTTATAGACCTACAGTCAGAGTCCAGATGTCAGTTTCCATTTTACCCATCTGAACAGTTGGCTACAGTTCCCTTGACCTGTCATTGGCCTATTTGAAGTCCGATCTTGTGACTGTTGAATTTGTATAGCGCCTCACAATCACCACACAACACTGTTATCATCCTCTTGTACCACTTCACCAAATCATTACTTTCTGGTCCTCCCTTCTCTTTATTTTCAACTCTACATTTCACAGCTTTTCTCTTATTGAAGTAAACTCCGACATTGTCCGTTTTGCCTCCGTGGATTTATGCACTAATGCCAGATAGCCTTAAATAATGAAAGAAAAATCTCAACGTAACCCATAGATATTAAATTGCACAATAATTATACATTTATGGATTTTTAAGGTTTTTGTTTTCTCTTTATTCAACCCGGGGCCATGGATAAAACACCGCATCGCGGGTTAAGAATTATGAGTCATTATTAGCATCATTATTTCTCACCCTATTTAATTACATGTGAAGTCTTTATGTACCGGCCTATTTCAGCCGCTGTTACGGTACTGCTTTGAGTCTATTGGGGTTATGGCTTATGTATATCTTGTATCTGCATTCCATTATTATTTCTGGGTTAGTGATCCGTCATTGAGCATTGTCAAGCATAGATGTGTGTATTGATGTACATACTATGTTAAGTCAGTCTATGTGTTGTATTTCTGGTCATATTAATATGTTAAGTCAGTCTATGTGTTGTATTTCTGGCCATATTAATATGTTAAGTCAGTCTATGTGTTGTATTTCTGGCCATATGTTAAGTCAGTCTATGTGTTGTATTTCTGGCCATATTAATATGTTAAATCAGTCTATGTGTTGTATTTCTGGCCATATGTTAAGTCAGTCTATGTGTTGTATTTCTGGCCATATTAATATGTTAAGTCAGTCTATGTGTTGTATTTCTTGCCATTTTAATATGTTAAGTTACTCTATGTGTTGTATTTCTGGCCATATTAATATGTTAAGTCAGTCTATGTGTTGTATTTCTGGCCATATGTTAAGTCAGTCTATGTGTTGTATTTCTGGCCATATTAATATGTTAAGTTAGTCTATGTGTTGTATGCAGGCCATATTAATATGTTAAGCCAGTACAGACCATAGTAATGTGCTAAGCTAGTTTAGCTATTAAGGTCATACGTAGGCCTATGTACGAAAGTGGAGGCTGCTGAGGGGAAGATGGCTGGAATGGAGCGAATGGAATGGCATCAAACACATGGAAACCATGGAAACCATGTGGTTAATGTATTTGAAACTATTCCAGGGTGCCACCAACCTGCTGTGGTACTGTATCTGTGTATGCTTAGTATCTAACTGTATTACTGCCAATTCTCTGTGTACTCACTGCTGTTCTTTATATAACCACACACATACTATCTACAGTTATCCATGCAGGAACCATTATCTGGAATAAACCTTTACAAAAGACATCTGGACTTGTTCTTGCTGGATAGACCTGTGGCAGCTGAACCATGTCCACTGGCACCTATTGACAATTATTCATGGTCCTCCCGGATCAGCTCTTAGTATTTTCACACACACACACAGGCTCCAATCCACTCCACGTCAAAATGGTCCGCAGGGAACTTGGATAACTTCCACTGTTTGAATTTCAGCTACTTTGAGGCATGCAGTTGCTTGGCAACGAAATAACTCTATTTCAGTTTTTTTTTTTTTACCACTTTGGTTATTGTGCATGGGTTTAGACTGATCAAACCAAGGGGTTCGGGATTTGGAATGTAACTAACCTGTTATTGAAGGAGCATTCAAGGAGGAGGAGGGGGGAGGGGGAAGGGGGAGGAGGAGAGGAGGGGGAGGAGGAGAGGAGGAGGGGGAGGAGGAGAAGGGGGGGAGGGGGGGGGAGGGAGGGGGAGGAGGAGGAGGGGGAGGAGGGGGAGGAGGAGAAGGGGGGGGGAGGGAGGAGGAGGAGGGGGGGAGGAGGAGAAGGGGGGGAAGGGGGGGAGGAGGAGGGGGAGGAGGAGGAGGGGAGGGGGAGGAGGAGGAGGTGGAGGGAGGAGGTGGGGAGGAGGAGGGAGAAGTGGGGGGAGGAGGGGAGGGGGAGGAGGAGAAGGGGGGGAGGTGGAGGGGGAGGTGGGGGAGGAGGAGGAGCAGAAGTGGGGGAGGAGGGGGGAGGGGGAGGAGGAGGAGGAGGAAAAGGGGGAGGAGGGAGGGGAGGGGGAGGAGGAGAAGGAGAAGGGGGAGGGGAGGAGGAGGAGGAGGGAGGGGGAGGGAGGGAGGAGGAGAGGGGGGGGGAGGAGGAGGAGGGGGAGGGGAGGAGGGAGAAGGAGAAGGGGGGGAGGAGGAGAGGGGGAGGAGGGAAGGGGGAGGGAGGAGGGGGAGGAGAAGGGGGAGGGGGGAGGGGGAGGGGGAGGAGGAGAAGGGGGAGGAGGTGGAGGGGGAGGTGGGGGAGGAGGAGGAGCAGAAGTGGGGGAGGGGGGAGGAGAGGAGAAGGGGAGGAGGAGGAGGAGGAAAAGGGGGGGGAGGTGGGGAGGAGGGAGGAGAAGTGGGGGGGGAGGAGGAGGAGAGGGGAGGAGGAGGGAGGGAGGAAGAAGGGGGGGAGGAGGGGAGAAAGGGGGGAGGAGGGAGGTGGAGGGGGGAGGTGGGGGAGGAGGAGGAGAGAAGGGGGGGAGGAGGAGGAGAGGAGGGGAGGAGGAGGAGGAGGAAAAGGGGGAGGAGGAGGAGGAGGAGGAGGGGGAGGAGGAGAAGGAGAAGGGGGAGGAGGAGGAGGAAGGGGAGGAGGAGGGGAGGAAAGGAGGGGGAGGAGGAGTGGGGGGAGGGGGGGGGGAGGGGGAGGAGGAGAAGGGGGGGAGGAGGTGGAGGGGGAGGTGGGGGAGGAGGAGGAGCAGAAGTGGGGGGAGGAGGAGGAGAAGGGGAGGAGGAGGAGGAGGAAAAGGGGGAGGAGGAGGAGGGGGGAGAACGGGGAGGACCCGGAGAAGAGGAGGAGGAGAAGGGGGTGGAGGAGGAGGAGGAGGAGGAGAAGGGGGAGGAGGAGAAGGGCGGGGAGGAGAAGGGGGAGGAGGGGGATGAGGAGGAGGAAGAGGAGAAGGGGGAGGAGGAGGAGGAGGGGGAGGAGGAGGAGGAGGAGGAGGAGGAGGGGGAGGAGAAGGGGGATACTTTCTCTTGTATGGCAGATGCATGCTGTAGCTACTAGATTGTTCTGTTTAATTAGATCATCTTACATATGTATGAATCCTGACCATAGAAGCAAAGCTAACTGGCTGGGTGCTAACGGTGCTGATTTGTAATCACGCTCGTGTGATGAGGTAGCCCTGCCTGAGACTTGTAAGCCCAAATGTAGCCCACAAGGATTTTCTCTTGGGCTAGGCTAATGGTTAAGACATTACTAAGCTAACTGGCTGAGTGCTAACTAAGCTAACTGGCTGAGTGCTAACTAAGCTAACTGGTTGAGCTAAACCAGGGACACTTTAAGAAATGAGGCGAGGAGAAACTCAATTCAAATTGTATCAATGCCCATTGTGTACGTTGTCCGTACACTCTCAATGGGCCATGCAGTGCATTCTGGGACAAGGGCAGCACTCCATCAAAGCACTGAATGGGAGTCAATTGGGTTCTAGCTAAAAAAAAAACAGCATTGGCATGAATTACGTGAACAAGAAGAACAACATTACAAATCTTTTCTGAGGTCTTCATTAAAATATGGGGATTCTAGTGGGGGGATATAGGTAGCACACAGGAGGACATTTTTCTCTGTTAGGATAATTTCCTTTTGAATTTCTAGCCAAATGTAGAATGTTCCTGTTTTGATTAATTTAATGGGGTGAGTTAGCATACCCCCTGAGTCCCTTCCCTGTTTCACACCTTTTTTCTGTTTGGTGTCAAATGAACACAACTAATTTCAGTAACCTAGAATACCCCCCTAAATCAACAGCAATACGATGATGTATACTGTTTTCTCTCTCTCTCTCTCTCTCTCTCTCTCTCTCTCTCTCTCTATCTATCTATCTATCTATCTATCTATCTATCTCTATCTATCTATCTATCTATCTATCTCTCTATCTATCTATCTATCTATCTCTATCTATCTATCTATCTATCTATCTATCTATCTCTATCTCAATCTATCTATCTATCTCTATCTCTCTCTCGCTCTCTCTCTCTCTCTCTCTATCTATCTATCTATCTATCTCTCTCTCGCTATCTCTGTCTCTCTCTATCTATCTCTCTCTCTGTCTCTCTCTCTCTCTCTCTCTCTCTCTCTCTGTCTCTATCTCTCTCTCTGTCTCTCTCTCGCTATCTCTCTCTCTCTATCTCTCTCTCTCTCTCTCTTGCTATCTCTCTCTCTCTATCTCTCTCTCTCTCTGCTATCTCTCTCTCTATCTCTCTCTCTCGCTATCTCTCTCTCTCTATCTATCTCTCTCTGTCTCTCTCTCTCTATCTCTCTCTCTCTGTCTCTCTCTCTCGCTATCTCTCTCTCTCTCTGTATCTCTCAATTCAATTCAATTCAAGGGGCTTTATTGGCATGGGAAACGTGTTAACATTGCCAAAGCAAATGTCTCTCTCTCTCTCTCTCTCTCTGGCTCTACAAAACTAGTACAATATCAGTAGTGGGAAAAGTTTTCATACTTGAGTAAAAGTCAAGATACCTAACTAGAAAATAACTAAAGTGAAATCACCCAGTAAAATACTACTTGAGTAAAAGTCAAGATACCTAACTAGAAAATAACTAAAGTGAAATCCCCCAGTAAAATACTACTTGAGTAAAAGTCAAGATACCTAACTAGAAAATAACTAAAGTGAAATCCCCCAGTAAAATACTACTTGAGTAAAAGTCAAGATACCTAACTAGAAAATAACTAAAGTGAAATCCCCCAGTAAAATACTACTTGAGTAAAAGTCAAGATACCTAACTAGAAAATAACTAAAGTGAAATCACCCAGTAAAATACTACTTGAGTAAAAGTCAAGATACCTAACCAGTAAAATACTACTTGAGTAAATGTCAATATACCTAACTAGAAAATAACTAAAGTGAAATCACCCAGTAAAATACTACTTGAGTAAAAGTCAAGATACCTAACCAGTAATATACTGCTTGAGTAAAAGTCAAGATACCTAACCAGTAAAATACTACTTGAGTAAAAGTCAAGATACCTAACTAGAAAATAACTAAAGTGAAATCATCCAGTAAAATACTACTTGAGTAAAAGTCTAAATGTATTTGGTTTTAAATATACTTAACAAACAAAAGTATATATAATTGCAAAAATATTCTTATCGTATAGATTATTTCAAATTGCTTATATTAAGCAAACCAGACAGCACAATTTTTTTCAAAAATATAAATAATAAAGTACAGAAACACGAAATAAGTACTTTAAAGTACTTTAAACAACGTAATAAGTACTTTAAAGAACTTTAAATGACTTAATAAGTACTTTACAGTACTTTAAATGACTTAATAAGTACTTTAAAGTATTTTACTTATGTACTTTACTCCACTGTGCACTATATAGAGAATACGGTGCAACTGGGATGCAGCCCTGCGTGTTGTGCTGTAAACTGCTACAGGATGTTATCTTTAAAGTCTGGCGAGCCCATTTGTCTGTTGTTGACGTTGTCTGTCAGTCATCAGGTAAATGACTCTAATCAGACTGATGACAGCCATATCGTGCATGCAATTGTGTTTTATGATCGCTCCACATCCCATAGTCGTATGTCCTTCGCCGTGGTTACGGCTTGACTGCTGGCACTGGCGCTCGACAGAGAATTTGGACCCTGATTGGTCGACAGCATAGGTCAGATCAGAACACGACACAACACAGTCATTAGGACAGGACACTGAATAACTGTTAATCGTGAGCAGGGGAGCAACTTTGGTTTTAGAACTTGGGGGGGACATAATTTACTTAATTTTTTATCCAATCGGATAAACACTCCAAACAGCGTACCCGACCGGAGGTGTCCACATGGTCCTAAAGCACACCGTTGTCTTGTTTTGTATCACATTTAAATGATAAAACTGGGGGGAATATAACTGGGAATCTATGGGAATTTCCTGATGTATATGCATCTAACATACACTATATATATACAAAGTATGTAGACACCCCTTCAAATTAGTGGATTCGACTATTTCAACCACACCCGTTGCTGACAGGTGTATAAAATTGAGCACACCGCCATGCAATCTCCATAGACAAACATCAGCAGTAGAATGACCTTACTGAAGAGCTCAGTGACTTTCAACGTGGCGTCGTCAAGTACGTTTGTAAAATTTCTGCCCTGTTAGAGCTGCCCCGGTCAACTGTAAGTGCTGTTATTGTGAAGTGGAAATGTCTAGGAGCAACAACAGCTCAGCTCACAGAATGGGACCGCCGAGTGCTGAATCGTGTAGCGTGTAAAAATCGCCTGTCCTAATTTGCAACACTCTCTACCAAGTTCCAAACTGCTTCTGGAAGCAACGTCAGCACAATAACTGTTCGTCGGGAGCTTCATGAAATGGGTTTCCATGGCCGAGCAACAGCACACAAGCCTAAGATCACCATGCGCAATGCCAAGTGTCAGCTGCAGTGGTGTAAAGCTTGCCGCCATTGGTATCTGGAGTGATGATCCCACTTTAGTATTGGATGAATCTGGGTTTGGCAGATGCCAGGAGAATGCTATCTACCCTAATTCATAATGCCAACTGTAGATTTTGGTGAAGGAGGAATAATGGTCTGGGGCTGTTTTCATGGTTCGCGCAAGGCCCCTTGAAGGGAAATCTTAACACTACAGCATACAATGACATTCTAGACGATTCTGTGCTTCCAACTTTGTGGCAACAGTTTGGGGAAGACCCTTTTCTGTTTCATCATGACAACGCCCCCGTGCACAAAACGAGGTCCGTACAGAGATCGGTGTGGAAGAACTTGACTGGCCTGCACATAGCCCTGACCTCAACCCCATCTAACACCTTTGGGATAAATTGGAACGCCTACTGCAAGCCAGGCATAATCGCCTAAAATCGGTTCCCGACCTCACTAATGCAGGAATGTTCTAACATCTACTGTAGTGGAACGCCGTCCCAGAAGAGTGGAGGCTGTTATGGCAGAACAGGGGAGACCAGCTCCATATTAATGAGCATGCTTTTGGAATGAGATGTCTGTCAAACACGGCTCCACATACTTTTGGTCATGTAGTGTATATGTGAATATATGGGTGAGACCCAAATAAAATACTCTGAGACATAAAGTCTGTCTTCAACTAAAAAATAAATAAAAAGATTTTATTTGTCACATGCTTCGTAACAACAGGTGTAGTAGGCTAACAGTGAAATGCTTACTGATGGGTCCTTTACCAACAATGCAGGATTAAAGAGAAAGAAATTTATTTTTTAAATCAACAAAAAAATTGATGACGCAAGGAACAAATGCACAGGGAATAATGAATAACAATAACGAGTAAAAATAACATGATTACAAGCAGGGAGTACCAGTACAGAGTCGATGTGCAGGGGTAAGAGGTAATTGAAGTAGCTATATAGGTAGGGGTAAAGAGACTAGGCAACAGGATATATAATAGACCATAGCTGCAGAGTATGTGGTAGAGTATGTGGTAGAGTATGTGGCAGAGTATGTGGTAGAGTATGTGGTAGAGTATGTGGCAGAGTATGTGGTAGAGTATATGGTAGAGTATGTGGCAGAGTATGTGGCAGAGTATGTGGCAGAGTATGTGGCAGAGTATGTGGTAGAGTATGTGGTAGAGTATGTGGCAGAGTATGTGGCAGAGTATGTGGCAGAGTATGTGGTAGAGTATGTGGCAGAGTATGTGGTAGAGTATGTGGCAGAGTATGTGGTAGAGTATGTGGTAGAGTATGTGGTAGAGTATGTGGTAGAGTATGTGGTAGAGTATGTGGCAGAGTATGTGGTAGAGTATGTGGCAGAGTATGTGGTAGAGTATGTGGTAGAGTATGTGGTAGAGTATGTGGCAGAGTATGTGGTAGAGTATGTGGTAGAGTCCTGTGTGTGTGCTTAGAGTCAGTCCAAGAGTCAGGAAAAAAGGGTCAGTGCAGGTGGTCCGGGTCTTGTTTAGCAGTCTTGTTTAGGAGGTCTTGTTTAGCAGTCTTGTTTAGCTGTCTTGTTTAGGAGGTCTTGTTTAGGAGGTCTTGTTTAGGAGGTCTTGTTTAGCGGTATTGTTTAGGGGGTCTTGTTTAGGGTGTCTTGTTTGGGGGGGTCTTGTTTAGCAGTCTTGTTTAGCTGTCTTGTTTAGGAGGTCTTGTTTGGCAGTCTTGTTTAGAGGTCTTGTTTAGGAGGTCTTATTTGGCAGTCTTGTTTATGAGGTCTTGTTTAGCAGTCTTGCTTATGATGTCTTGTTTAGCAGTCTCGTTTAGCGGTCTTGTTTAGCAGTCATGTTTAGCAGTCTTGTTTAGCGGTCTTGTCTGGTAGTCTTGTTTCGGAGGTCTTGTTTAGCAGTCTTGTTCAGTGGTCTTGTTTAGCAGCCTTGTCTAGCAGTCTTGTTTATGAGGTCTTGTTTAGCAGTCTTGTTTTAGAGGTCCTGTTTAGGCGGTCTTGTTTAACAGTCTTGTTTAGGAGGTCTTGTTTAGCAGTCTTGTTAATGAGGTCTTGTTTAGCAGTCTTGTTTGGGGGGTCCTGTTTAGCAGTCTTGTTTAGCAGTCTTGTTTAGGAGGTCTTGTTTAGGCGGTCATGTTTAGCAGTCTTGCTTAGCGGCCTTGTTTGGTGGTCTTGTTCGGCAGTCTTGTTTGGCCATCTTGTTTAGCAGTCTTGTTTAGCAGTCTTGTTTAGCAGTCTTGTTTAGGAGGTCTTGTTTAGCAGTCTTGTTTGGGAAGTCTTGTTTGGCAGTCTTATTTAGCAGTCTTGTTTAGCAGTCTTGCTTAGCAGTCTTGTTTAGGAGATCTTGTTTAGCAGTCTTGTTTGGGAGGTCTTGTTTATGGGGTCTTGTTTAGCAGTCTTGTTTAGGAGGTCTTGTTTAGCAGTCTTGTTTCGCAGTCTTGTTTGGCAGTCTTGTTTAGGAGGTCTTGTTTAGCAGTCTTGTTTAGGAGGTCTTGTTTAGGAGGTCCTGTTTAGCAGTCTTGTTTAGAAGTCTTGTTTAGCCGTCTTGTTTAGCGGCCTTGTTTAGCGGTCTTGTTTAGCAGTCTTGTTTGGTCGTCTTGTTTAGCAGTCTTGTTTAGCGGTCGTGTTTAGCAGTCTTGTTTAGCAGTCTTGTTAAGCAGTCTTATTTAGCGGTCTTATTTAGCGGTCTTATGGCTTGAGGGTAGAAGCTGTTCAGGCTCCTATTGGTTCCAGACTTGGGGAACTGGTACCTATTGCCATGCGATAGCAGAGAGAACAGTCTAACTTCCACAAGGCTGTGAACGAGCTAAGAGATAAAGCAAGAAGGGCCTTCTACGGCATCAAAGGGAACATAATTCTCGACATCCCAATTAGGATCTGGTTAAAAATACTTCAATCAGTTATCCTGTAGCACCCATTGCCCTTTATGGTTGTGAGGTCTGGGGTCTGCTCACCAACCAAGAATTCACAAAATGGGACAAACACCTAATTGAAACTCTGCATGCAGAATTCTGCTCAATTATACTCAATTAAACCCCTACCAATGCATGCAGAGCAGAATAAGCACTATACCCACTAGTTATCAACATACAGAAAAGATCTGTTCAATTCTACAACCACCTAAAAGGAAGCAATGCCCACATATTCCACCACAACATCCCCACCTACAGAGAGATGAACCTAGAGAAGATTCCCCTTAGCAAACTGGTTCTGGGGCTCTGTTCACAAACACAAACACAAACAGACCCCACAGAGCCCCAGGACAGCAACACAATTAGACCCAACCAAATCATGAGGAATGCAAAAAGATAACCATTGACACACTAGAAAGGATAAACCAAAATCTGAGCAAATTGGAATGCTGTCTGGCCCTAAACAGAGAGTACACAGTGGCAAAATATCAGACCACTGTGACTGACCCAAAATTAAGTGAGCATAGCCTTTCTATTGAGAGAGGCCATCATAGGCAGACCTCGAGAGAAGGCAGGCTATGTGCACACTGCCCACAAAATGAGGTGGAAACTGAGCTGCACTTCCTAACCTCCTGCCAAATGTACAACCATATTAGAGACACACATTCCCACAGATCACACAGACCCACAAAGAGTTGGAAAACAAATCAAACATTGATAAACTCTCCTATCTGTTAGGCAAAACACCAGTGTGCAATCACAGCAGCAAGATGTGTGGGCCATTGAAAAGGGAAACCAAACAACATTGGAAAAAACACCAATATTTATCTGTTTATTTATCTTCCCCCAATATCCATTTTTACATGTACATGTTAGTTATTTATCAGACTCTTATCCAGAGAGACTTACAGTTAGTTATTTAGCAGACTCTTATCCAGAGAGACTTACAGTTAGTTATTTATCAGACTCTTATCCAGAGAGACTTACAGTTAGTTATTTATCAGACTCTTATCCAGAGAGACTTACAGTCAGTCATTTAGCAGACTCTTATCCAGAGAGACTTACAGACTCTTATCCAGAGAGACTTACAGTTAGTTATTTATCAGACTCTTATCCAGAGAGACTTACAGTTAGTTATTTAGCAGACTCTTATCCAGAGAGACTTACAGTTAGTTATTTATCAGACTCTTATCCAGAGAGACTTACAGTTAGTTATTTATCAGACTCTTATCCAGAGAGACTTACAGTTAGTTATTTATCAGACTCTTATCCAGAGAGACTTACAGTTAGTTATTTATCAGACTCTTATCCAGAGAGACTTACAGTTAGTTATTTATCAGACTCTTATCCAGAGAGACTTACAGTTAGTTATTTTCAGACTCTTATCCAGACTTACTTAGTTCCAGACTCTTATCAGAGACTTACAGTTAGTTATTTAGCAGACTCTTATCCAGAGAGACTTACAGTTAGTCATTTAGCAGACTCTTATCCAGAGAGACTTACAGTTAGTTAGCAGAGTTATTTATCAGACTCTTATCCAGAGAGACTTACAGTTAGTTATTTAGCAGACTCTTATCCAGAGAGACTTACAGTTAGTTATTTAGCAGACTCTTATCCAGAGAGACTTACAGTTAGTTATTTAGCAGACTCTTATCCAGAGAGACTTACAGTTAGTTATTTAGCAGACTCTTATCCAGAGAGACTTACAGTTAGTTATTTAGCAGACTCTTATCCAGAGAGACTTACAGTTAGTTATTTAGCAGACTCTTATCCAGAGAGACTTACAGTTAGTTATTTAGCAGACTCTTATCCAGAGAGACTTACAGTTAGTTATTTAGCAGACTCTTATCCAGAGAGACTTACAGTTAGTTATTTAGCAGACTCTTATCCAGAGAGACTTACAGTTAGTTATTTAGCAGACTCTTATCCAGAGAGACTTACAGTTAGTCATTTAGCAGACTCTTATCCAGAGAGAATTACAGTTAGTTATTTAGCAGACTCTTATCCAGAGAGACTTACAGTTAGTTATTTATCAGACTCTTATCCAGAGAGACTTACAGTTAGTTATTTAGCAGACTCTTATCCAGAGAGACTTACAGTTAGTTATTTAGCAGACTCTTATCCAGAGAGACTTACAGTTAGTTATTTAGCAGACTCTTATCCAGAGAGACTTACAGTTAGTTATTTAGCAGACTCTTATCAGAGAGACTTACAGTTAGTTATTTAGCAGACTCTTATCCAGAGAGACTTACAGTTAGTTATTTAGCAGACTCTTATCCAGAGAGACTTACAGTTAGTTATTTAGCAGACTCTTATCCAGAGAGACTTACAGTTAGTTATTTAGCAGACTCTTATCCAGAGAGACTTACAGTTAGTTATTTAGCAGACTCTTATCCAGAGAGACTTACAGTTAGTTATTTAGCAGACTCTTATCCAGAGAGACTTACAGTTAGTTATTTAGCAGACTCTTATCCAGAGAGACTTACCAGACTCTTATCCAGAGAGACTTACAGTTAGTTATTTAGTCAGAGAGACTTACAGTTAGTTATTTAGCAGACTCTTTCCAGAGAGACTTACAGTTAGTTATTTAGCAGACTCTTATCCAGAGAGACTTACAGTTAGTTATTTAGCAGACTCTTATCCAGAGAGACTTACAGTTAGTTATTTATCAGACTCTTATCCAGAGAGACTTACAGTTAGTTATTTAGACTTACAGTTAGTTATTTAGCAGACTCTTATCCAGAGAGACTTACAGTTAGTTATTTAGCAGACTCTTATCCAGAGAGACTTACAGTTAGTTATTTAGCAGACTCTTATCCAGAGAGACGTACAGTTAGTTATTTATCAGACTCTTATCCAGAGAGACTTACAGTTAGTTATTTAGCAGACTCTTATCCAGAGAGACTTACAGTTAGTTATTTAGCAGACTCTTATCCAGAGAGACTTACAGTTAGTTATTTAGCAGACTCTTATCCAGAGAGACTTACAGTTAGTTATTTAGCAGACTCTTATCCAGAGAGACTTACAGTTAGTTATTTAGCAGACTCTTATCCAGAGAGACTTACAGTTAGTTATTTAGCAGACTCTTATCCAGAGAGACGTACAGTTAGTTATTTAGCAGACTCTTATCCAGAGAGACTTACAGTTAGTTATTTAGCAGACTCTTATCCAGAGAGACTTACAGTTAGTTATTTAGCAGACTCTTATCCAGTTATTTAGCAGACTCTTATCCAGTTAGAGACTTACAGTTAGTTATTTATCCAGACTCCAGAGAGACTTACAGTTTATTTAGCAGACCTTATCCAGAGAGACTTACAGTTAGTTATTTAGCAGACTCTTATCCAGAGAGACTTACAGTTAGTTATTTAGCAGACTCTTATCCAGAGAGACTTACAGTTAGTTATTTAGCAGACTCTTATCCAGAGAGACTTACAGTTAGTTATTTAGCAGACTCTTATCCAGAGAGACTTACAGTTAGTTATTTATCAGACTCTTATCCAGAGAGACTTACAGTTAGTTATTTATCAGACTCTTATCCAGAGAGACTTACAGTTAGTTATTTAGCAGACTCTTATCCAGAGAGACTTACAGTTAGTTATTTAGCAGACTCTTATCCAGAGAGACTTACAGTTAGTTATTTAGCAGACTCTTATCCAGAGAGACTTACAGTTAGTTATTTAGCAGACTCTTATCCAGAGAGACTTACAGTTAGTTATTTAGCAGACTCTTATCCAGAGAGACTTACAGTTAGTTATTTATCAGACTCTTATCCAGAGAGACTTACAGTTAGTTATTTAGCAGACTCTTATCCAGAGAGACTTACAGTTAGTTATTTAGCAGACTCTTATCCAGAGAGACTTACAGTTAGTTATTTAGCAGACTCTTATCCAGAGAGACTTACAGTTAGTTATTTAGCAGACTCTTATAGTTATTTAGCAGACTCTTATCCAGAGAGACTTACAGTTAGTTATTTAGCAGACTCTTATCCAGAGAGACTTACAGTTAGTTATTTAGCAGACTCTTATCCAGAGAGACTTACAGTTAGTTACTTATCCAGAGAGACTTACAGTTAGTTATTTAGCAGACTCTTATCCAGAGAGACTTACAGTTAGTTATTTAGCAGACTCTTATCCAGAGAGACTTACAGTTAGTTATTTAGCAGACTCTTATCCAGAGAGACTTACAGTTAGTTATTTAGCAGACTCTTATCCAGAGAGACTTACAGTTAGTTATTTAGCAGACTCTTATCCAGAGAGACTTACAGTTAGTTATTTAGCAGACTCTTATCCAGAGAGACCAGAGAGACTTACAGTTAGTTATTTAGCAGACTCTTATCCAGAGAGACTTACAGTTAGTTATTTATCAGTTACAGTTAGTTATTTAGCAGACTCTTATCCAGAGAGACTTACAGTTAGTTATTTTAGACTCTTATCCAGACTCTTATCCAGAGAGACTTACAGTTAGTTATTTAGCAGACTCTTATCCAGAGAGACTTACAGTTAGTTATTTAGCAGACTCTTATCCAGAGAGACTTACAGTTAGTTACTTTTAGCAGACTCTTATCCAGAGAGACTTACAGTTAGTTATTTAGCAGACTCTTATCCAGAGAGACTTACAGTTAGTTATTTAGCAGACTCTTATCCAGAGAGACTTACAGTTAGTTATTTAGCAGACTCTTATCCAGAGAGACTTACAGTTAGTTATTTAGCAGACTCTTATCCAGAGAGACTTACAGTTAGTTATTTAGCAGACTCTTATCCAGAGAGACTTACAGTTAGTTATTTAGCAGACTCTTATCCAGAGAGACTTACAGTTAGTTATTTAGCAGACTCTTATCCAGAGAGACTTACAGACTCTTTCCAGAGAGAGTTACAGTTAGTTATTTATCAGACTCTTATCCAGAGAGACTTACAGTTAGTCATTTAGCAGACTCTTATCCAGAGAGACTTACAGTTAGTTATTTAGCAGACTCTTATCCAGAGAGACTTACAGTTAGTCATTTAGCAGACTCTTATCCAGAGAGACTTACAGTTAGTTCATTCATCTTAAGATACAGTTGAAGTCGGAAGGTTACATGCACTTAGGTTGGAGTCATTAAAACTCATTTTTCAACCAGTCCACAAAATTCTTGTTAACAAACTATAGTTTTGCAAGTCGGTTAGGACATCTACTTTGTGCATGACACAACTCAGTTTTCCAACAATTGTTTACATACAGATTATTTCACTTATAATTCACTGTATCCCAATTCCAGTGGGTCAGAAGTTTACATACACTATGTCGACTGTGCCTTTAAACAGCTTGGAAAATTCCAGAAAATTATGTAATTAAAATTTTGCTTGACATAATGGGAAAATCAAAAGAAATCAGCCAAGACCTCACCTCGGAATTGTAGACCTCCACAAGTTTGGTTCATCCTTGGGAGCAATTTCCAAATGCCTGAAGCTACCACGTTCATCTGTACAAACAATAGTATGCAAGAATAAACACCATGGGACCACGCAGCCGTCATACCGCTCAGCAAGGAGACACATTCTGTCTCCTAGAGATGAACGTACTTTGGTGCAAAAAGTACAAATCAATCCCAGAAGAACAGCAAAGGACCTTGTGAAGATGCTGGAGGAAACAGGTACAAAAGTATCTATATCCACAGTTAAACGAGTCCGATATCAACATAACCTGAAAGGCCACTCAGCAAGGAAGAAGCCACTGCTCCAAAACCGCCATAAAAAAAGCCAGACTACGGTTTGCAACTGCACATGGGACAAAGTTCGTACTTTTTGGAGAAATGTCCTCTGGTCTGATGAAACAAAAATAGAACTGTTTGGCCATAATGACCATTATTATGTTTGGAGGAAAAAGGGGAGGGGCTTGCAAGCCGAAGAACACCATCACAACCGTGAAGCACGGGGTGGCAGCATCATGTTGTCGAGGTGCTTTGCTGCAGAAGGGACTGGTGCACTTCAGAAAATAGATGGCATCATGAGGGAGGAAAATTATGTGGATATATTGAAGCAACACCTCAAGACATCAGTCAGGAAGTTAAAGCTTGGTTGTAAATGGGTCTTCCAAATGGATAGTGACCCCAAAGAAACTTCCAAAGTTGTGGCAAGAAGTCAGGGTATTGGACCTCAATCCTATAGAAAATGTGTGGGCTGAACTGAAAAACCGTGTGCGAGCAAGGAGGCCTACAAACCTGACTCAGTTACACCATCTCTGTCAGGAAGAATGGGCCAAAATTCCCACTGAGAATGTGATGAAAGAAATAAAAGCTGAAATAAATCATTCTCTCTACTATTATTCTGACATTTCACATTCTTAAAATAATGTGGCGATCCTAACTGACCTGAGACAGGGAATTTTTACTAGGATTAAATGTCAGGAATTGTGAAAAACTGAGTTTAAATGTATTTGGCTAAGGTGTATGTAAACTTCCGACTTCAACTGTAGCTTGGTGGGACAACCACATATTACAGTCATAGTAAGCCAATTTTTCCTCAATTAAGTAGTTATCAGCAGTGGGTAAATAATCAAGTGCGTGTGTTAGTTAAATTTTATTTGGTGTTGCGAGATGGGATTATTTAAGACACTCTTTGAAGAGGTAGTGTTTCAGATGTTTTCAGAAGATGGGCAGGGACTCCTCTGTCCTTCAGGGGGAATTTGGTCCCACAATTGGGGTGCCAGGACAGAGAAGAGCTTGGACTGGGCTGAGTGGAAGCTGCCTTCCCGTAGGCGTGGGAGGGCCAAGAGACCAGAGGTGGTAGAACAGAGTGCTCGGGATTGGTTGTAGGGTTTGAACATAGCCTGAAGGTAGGGAGGGGCAGTTCCTCTTGCTGCTCTGTAGGCAAGTACCATGGTCTTGTAGTGGATGCAATATTTGACTGGATTCCAGTGGAGCGTGCGGAGGAGCGGGGTTACCTGGGAGAACATGGGAATGTTGAACACCAGGCGGGCTGCCGCGTTCTGGATTAGTTGCAGGATAAATTACAGCAAATTGCAGTAGAACATTACAACTATTTGCACATTGCTAAAACACTCCGAGCCGATAATATAACACTTGAAACGTCTTCATATTTTTAAAAACCTTTTAGAGTGCAATGTTTACTGTTCATTTCTAACAGTTTTTTGTTTATTTCGTTTTAGCTCTTCTTACTTTTTTATTGTTTATTTGACTGTTTATTGTTTATTTGACTCTCTGTAGAGAGAGAGAGAGAGACTGGTTGAGAGAGAGAGAGAGAGACAGAGAGAGAGAGAGAGACAGAGAGAGAGAGAGAGAGAGAGAGAGAGAGAGAGAGAGAGAGAGAGAGAGAGAGAGAGACTGGTTGAGAGAGAGAGACAGAGACAGAGAGAGAGAGAGAGAGAGAGAGAGAGAGAGAGAGAGACTGGAGAGAGAGAGAGAGAGAGAGACAGAGAGAGAGAGAGAGAGAGAGACAGAGAGAGAGACAGAGAGAGAGAGAGAGAGAGAGAGAGAGACTGGTTGAGAGAGAGAGAGAGAGAGAGAGAGAGAGAGAGAGAGAGAGAGAGAGAGAGAGAGAGAGAGACTGGTTGAGAGAGAGAGAGAGAGAGAGAGAGAGACAGAGAGAGAGAGAGAGAGAGAGAGAGAGAGAGAGAGAGAGACTGGTTGAGAGAGAGAGAGAGAGAGAGAGAGAGAGAGAGAGAGAGAGAGAGAGAGAGACTGGTTGAGAGAGAGAGAGAGAGAGGAGAGAGAGAGAGACAGAGACTGGTTGAGAGAGAGAGAGAGACAGAGAGAGACAGAGAGAGAGAGAGAGAGAGAGAGAGAAAGAGAGAGAGAGAGAGAGAGAGAATATTGATTAATTATGAAAAATATGAATAACATTCCACCCATGAGGCCACTGGGTAATTTGACTGCCTCAGACACATTGTTCTGCCGTTGATAAGAGTCCAGTCCTCATAAACAGCCTGGATCCAGTGTTGTTAATGGAACAAAAATACCCTACTGTAATTCTTATTGGCTGAGAACAATAAGGCCTAAGTGTTGACTTACAACATGAACCAATGTTTTGGTTGTCACGCCCTGAACATAGAGAGCGTTTTATGTCTCTATTTTGGTTTGGTCAGGGTGTGATTTGGGTGGGCAGTCTATGTTCTATGATTTTCTATTTCTATGTGTTTGGCCGGGTGTTCGTTCTCAATCAGAGGCAGCTGCCTCTCGTTGTCTCTGATTGAGAACCATATTTAACCTTTTCCCACCTGTGTTTTGTGGGTAATTATTTTTTTCCGTGTGTGTTTGTGTGCACCTCGGTTGCGTCACGGTCTTTGCTGTTTTACCTGTTTGTTGTTTCGGTTTCACTTTCATTATAAGATGTGAAACTACATGCACGCTGCGCCTGGGTCGATTTATGACAGGGAGTTTGAGGATAGCGAGCGTGACATTGGTTGGATTTCAGAGCAGAATTTTTAAGGCAATGCTATCGTAGATTGAAATAGATTTCATCCAACTCACTCCTTTCTGAAAGCCCTCATAACACAACATTACGTAACATACTCAAAGCAGATAGAGCCGCCCACACGCTAAGCGACAGTCCTGTGCAACAGGAAGAGACTGTGATCTGAGAGAGAACTTTTCCCTCTTCTTCTCTGGGAGACTTTTAAATCAGCTGACAGACACTGATGGTTTAATTAGTGTGACACTGAAGAATCCTGCCATTATAAATCTGTCTTTTTCTCTCTCTCTCAGAGATGGAGACGTACGGTATGGCACATGCACATGCCACACATACACACACACACAGACACACACAGAGACACACAGAGACAGACACACCCTCGTCTGTTTCACCTCTCCTCTGACTGAGATCTGGGTGTTCTGTAGAGGAGCTGAGGAGAAGACTGACTGAATGACATCTGCAGAGACAGTTGCAATGTTATAGTGTGGCTCTATACAGTGTTGTAATGATGTGCAAATAGTTAAAGTACCAAAGGGAAAATAAATACGGGTTGTATTTACAATGGTGTTTGTTCTGCACTGTTTTTTAAAAATTTTATATTTGCCCAAATATTTTTTTTTACCTTCATTTAACTAGGCAAGACAGAAGAATGTATATACAATGAGGACCAGTGGGCCAGTAGCAATGGTTTAACTGCCTTGTTCAGGGGTAGAACGACAGATTTTTACCTTGTCAGCTCAGGGATTTGATCCAGCAACCTTTCGGTTACTTGTCCAAGGCTCTAACCACTAGGCTACCTGCCACCTCTACACTCTAACCACTAGGCTTTCTGCCGCCTCTACACTCTAACCACTAGGCTACCTGCCAGCTCTACACTCTAACCACTAGGCTACCTGCCGCCTCTACACTCTAACCACTACCTGCCGCCTCCACACTCTAACCACTAGGCTACCTGCCGCCTCTACACTCTAACCACTAGGCTTCCTGCCACCTCTACACTCTAACCACTAGGCTTTCTGCCGCCTCTACACTCTAACCACTAGGCTACCTGCCAGCTCTACACTCTAACCACTAGGCTAACCACTAGGCCTGCCAGCTCTACACTCTAACCACTAGGCTACCTGCCGCCTCTACACTCTAACCACTAGGCTTCCTGCCGCCTTCCACTCTAACCACTAGGCTACCTGCCGCCTCTACACTCTAACCACTAGGCTACCTGCCGCCTCTACACTCTAACCACTAGGCTACCTGCCGCCTCTACACTCTAACCACTATGCTACCTGCCGCCTCCACACTCTAACCACTAGGCTACCTGCCGCCTCCACACTCTAACCACACTCTAACCACTAGGCCTCCTGCCGCCTCTACACTCTCACCACTAGGCTACCTGCCGCCTCTACACTCTAACCACTAGGCTACCTGCCGCCTCTACACTCTAACCACTAGGCCTCCTGCCGCCTCTACACTCTACACTCTAACCACTAGGCTACCTGCCGCCTCTCCACTCTAACCACTAGGCCTCCTGCCGCCTCTACACTCTAACCACTAGGCTACCTGCCGCCTCTCCACTCTAACCACTAGGCCTCCTGCCGCCTCTACACTCTAACCACTAGGCTACCTGCCGCCTCTCCACTCTAACCACTAGGCCTCCTGCCGCCTCTACACTCTAACCACTAGGCTACCTGCCGCCTCTCCACTCTAACCACTAGGCTACCTGCCGCCTCTACACTCTAACCACTAGGCTACCTGCTGCAGAAACACAGTTGGTTCTATAGATCTGTAGAAGTACAGTAACAATATTAATCTTCAACTTGTTGACATTATTTCTTGGTGAGCAGAGTTTTACTGTACGCTATCTTGTATGTTTAATAATGTATCTTCAGTAACAAAACTCTGCTATTCAGTGGTTTTCTGTCTCACATTGAAATGCTAAAACAAAGTACTTTTCAAGAGACTAGTATAAGTAATTAAATAACAATGTATTGTAGTATACTGTATTTATGCGCAGTATCCAAAAGCTAGAACACCAAGTAAATAAATACCTCTTAAAAAACCCAATCCATAAAATGGACTGCAGACTGCAGCTGTGATGTGTGCAGGATGACATATTGTAAAAGAAATATCAGGAGCACTTCAGGTACTCCAAAACAACCGCAGGTGCTCTTGCAGGGGAAAAGTACCAGCAAAGCAAAAGGGAAACTAGGTACTAAATGGCAGAAAAAAAATCCAAGTTCAGGCACTCGTGTAGGTTTGAAAGTCTTTACCGTGTGGGCTAAAGTCATTATTTAAATACACCAACGTGTATCGGCTCGAGCCTTCATCAGGGTGTCATCACAGCCTGTTGTAAAATGTATTTGAGCTTCACATTGGCTAGAGAAACAAAACAGAGGACAGTTTTCCAGGAATATTTAATCATATCTTCTTCTCTTCTTACTCTCTGTTAATCTGGTTCTGGAAATGAGATGTATTCGTATATATAACATAATCTAATGCTTACCTCCAAACTCACAGTCATGATTTACAGTTATTGTGAAGGCCTGGTTCTCAGGATGTGTGCACTAAGGTATCACATTGATGGCTGAGTGGCAGATGTGTGCACACAAGCAGACGTACTCAAACATTTCTGTCTGATATTATTGATAAGGATAAAGTGCAACAAAATGGAAAGCGTATGATGCCACGACCCTGAAATGCATCCACTCATGGAAACAGTGGATGGATGCCTACATGCTTTCAGAGCCAGACAGTAGTATAGTGTAGGACGAGTCTCTCTCTCACTCTTTCTTTCATACATGTATTTGTTTTCACCCTTTATTTATGCACTTTTCCGCACTATGATATTTTTGATGTCCAAATAAAATATCTAGATTTTTTGTCATTTAAGCTTCCATTTTGGATTTAGTGCTCTTTTTCGACAGTGTCCAGGTCTCCATCTCTTCTTCTAGTATTCTCATTTTGATACCTACGCACTAGGAACCGACAATATTTTGTTTAAGGACCTTTTAAGAGTGCAGATGGCCTCCTACAATTTCCTTGCTTTTATCTGTGTACATGTGGTATTTATAGTCAAGGTGTTTTGTGGAATCCCCACTATTCTCCTGTCTGACATTTTAATTAGATAAAAGACCAGGATTAAATGATGGCCCCTAAAGAAAACCTCAAGCCTCATCCCCCTCTCCCTCCCTCTATCCGCCCTTCCCTCCCTCCATCCCTCCCTCCATGGAGAATTGATTTATGGTGTATTAGTGAGAGGAGCGTTTAGTGCAGGTCAGACAGGAGGCATTTCCCTGGAGCACACACACACACACACACACATATACACGCCCCCCCTCCTGGAACCCCCCCTGCTGTTCCCCCTTCCTGAAGCTACAAGCTGAGCCCCCCCCAGAGCAGAACCGGACAGGACCCGGCTGTCACCCAGACTGGGGGGACTGGGGGAGGTGAGACGACTGGGTGGCCAGCCCCTCAGCCCCAACCCACAGGGGATGACTGGAGCTGAAGTGATTGGGGGGAGGCAACCTACCACACAGCACAACTATCCACGGATTTAACCTTCGCTATACAGGGCCGTAGCTACTTATGAGGACACCGAGGTCTGGACAAAATAAACAATAATACAGTATAAGTCGTCGTTGGGCATATGCCTTAAAAAAATGTGGCATTGGATTATTTTTAGAGGATGTCCCTTCACAGTGGACGATGAGTTTATTTCTCAACATCACCATGACAACCAGTGATACCGAACCACTTTAGAGTGAAGAGATGTTGTACTGTGAGATGAAATTAGAGTGCTGTTTAAAGGTAAAGAATGAGACTGCTTCTTTTTTTTTTTGCGTAAAGATTCCGGGTCCTTCTAGAGTAAAGCTTGGGTAAATATTTAGAGTAGCCAGTGAATTAGCCTCGCTGACGGATTTACATACATCACTTCCTGTTAGGGCCAGATTGTTTTAAAGGTTCTGGGGCTGGGGGTTGTGGCTCCAGCCCAGACAACCCACCATCAGTGTCTCCAGTAGTTAAGGCAGTCTGTCTCCAGTCGAGGGTTGGTGGGTTGGTGGGTTATCCCGTGTGGCTGTGAAGTCTGAGGTTCTCTGGTTACCCAGGGAATGATTATCGCAGCTCTACATTCCAACCGGTCATTTACTTTACTGCAATCAACATAGGAATTTATTCGTGTCAGTACTTCCTCCTCCCAGGCCCTAACTAACAGCGGAACGGAGGTTAACCCCAAGATACCCCCCATGCAAAACGTTACTTCGTCTAGTTTTCATATTCTTCATACAGAATGATAAATGTTTGCTTGTTTAATTTCTGAAAGAAAACTAGTCTCTATTGATATCTTTAAAGCTCTTGTTGTTGTCTTTTGTTTTACTGTTGTAGCAGGAGCAGGGTTGTGAAATGTCAGAAATGTTGTAACCGGCATGTAGCTGTTTGTGTCTTTACACCGAGCTGTGAAAATAGTGGTTTGCCCTTTGACCTGGGTAGGAATTCATTCTGCTGGAGAAAGACAACCTACAATACCTTTCAACACATTCAGACATTTACAGTCATCACCTCATGCTTATATTTGGCTCTATTGCAAAGCAAATAATCCTATTGTTTTTACTGTAAGGTTTGATTGTTGATTATTACATGTATTTTATATCTAGACTGAGACTAATTCCGATCAACTCATTATAGCACGCTTGACATTTAAAAGTCATTTCTTACTGAGCATTTACCGTGAATGCAATCTCTGCGAACGCGGGAAAATTGGCTATAAAAGCTGTGTGTTATCTGCAACTTGCGATCGGATTGAAATCCGCCAAGTTTGCTTTGATTTCACACAACCATTACTAACGGCTCGATCTAACAAACTGAAAACAAATCATTTTGGACGTAAAATGATCTTATTTTGTCTGTGTGTCAGTCAGTGTGTGAGATGAGATCAAAGCAAATGACTATTCCGTGTCGGATGGCTTTCCTGTTTTATATTCTTCATATTATTCATCTTATGTGGCTAATTGATTTTCACAACGTCCTCATTCTCTCCATAATTATTATTAACGGAGCCTTTTGTTTATTAATAAAGTCAGGATTCAGCCTAACTGACATGCCTTCTAATGGCCTGCGTCACAAATGGCACCCTATTCTTTATATAGTAGCGACCTAAATATAGTGAACTAAATAGTGAACTAAATAGGGAATAAGGTCATTTGGAATGCAGCCTAGATGTCGTGATATCTCCACCAGAACTGAGTCTGATTTATAGTAGGGAGGGAACGAAAGTCATGCCTTTGCTCCACCAGAACTGAGTCTGATTTATAGTAGGGAGGGAACGAAAGTCATGCCTTTGCTCCACCAGAACTGAGTCTGATTTATAGTAGGGAGGGAACGAAAGTCATGCCTTTGCTCCACCAGAACTGAGTCTGATTTATAGTAGGGAGGGAACGAAAGTCATGCCTTTGCTAAAGAAATGTCATGTATATTTTTTTATAGCATGTGAAGAATATTCAAATTCAACTCGTCTTGATCGATATTAATCCCCTTGTTGTTATTCCTTCACCTCCATCCAAGTATGATCTGTAGATTCAGACAGACATCTTGGGGGATACATTTTTTATCATATTAATGGACAGATCCAGGGAGGTTGGGTGATGGGTCAATGCAGGAAGGCAGGGGGTGATGGGGACGGATCCAGGAGACAGAGGTGATGGGGTTGGATGGATCCAGGAGACAGAGGTGCTGTTGGGGGTGGATGGATCCAGGAGACAGAGGGGCTGGGGTTGGGGGTGTAGGATCCAGGAGACAGAGGGGCTGTTGGGGGTGTAGGATCCAGGAGACAGAGGGGCTGTTGGGGTTGGAGGATCCAGGAGACAGAGGGGCTGTTGGGGGTGTAGGATCCAGGAGACAGAGGGGCTGTTCCAGGAGACAGAGGGGGGGTGGGATCCAGGAGACAGAGGGAGCTGTTGGGGTAGGTCCAGGAGACAGAGGGGGGGGTCCAGGAGACAGAGGGGCTGTTGGGGTTGGAGGATCCAGGAGACAGAGGGGCTACAGGGGGTTGGGGATGAGGATCCAGGAGACAGAGGGGCTGTTGGGGGTGGACGGATCCAGGAGACAGAGGTGCTGTTGGGGGTGGATGGATCCAGGAGACAGAGGGGGTTATGGGGACGGATCCAGGAGACAGAGGGGCTGTTGGGGGTGGATGCATCCAAGAGACAGACGGGCTGTTGGGGTTGGATGGATCCAGGAGACAGAGGGGCTGTTGGGGGGGGGTGTAGGATCCAGGAGACAGAGGGGCTGTTGGGGGGGGTGGACTGTTGGGGTTGGAGGATCCAGGAGACAGAGGGGATGTTGGGGGTGGAGGATCCAGGAGACAGAGGGGCTGTTGGGGGTGGAGGATCCAGGAGACAGAGGGGCTGTTGGGGTTGGATGGATCCAGGAGACAGAGGGGCTGTTGGGGGTGTAGGATCCAGGAGACAGATGGGCTGTTGGGGGTGGATGAATCCAGAGACGTAGTTGTGTCTTTGGGGGTTGTGTTGCCTTGCCTACAGAAGATCAGAGGGTGTAGGCACCACCAGCTTCAATTCTCTGATGACACAACGCAGTCATCATTCTTATCAGAATACACCACATACAACATATACCAACACACACAAGGCAAACCAAAACCAAAACCCATCACATTACACCACCCGTAGCAACACCCACCCATAGCACATGCTCCAGCAGGTATATTTCACTGGTCATCCCCAAATTCAACACCTTCTTTGGCCTCCTTTCCTTCCAGTTCTCTGCTGCCAATGACTGTAAGAAAATCACTGAAGCTGGAGTCTTATATCTCCATCTCTAACTTTAAGCATCAGCTGTCAGAGCAGCTTACCGATCACTGTACCTGTATACAGCCAATCTGTAAATAGCACACCCAACTACCTCATCCCCATATTGTTATTTATCTTTTTGCTCTTTTGCACCCCAGTATATCTACTTGCACATCATCATATACACATCTATCACTCCAGTGTTAAAGCTAAATTGTAATTTTTTCGCTTCTATGGCCTAATTATTGCCTTACCTCCCTAATCTTCTACATTTGCACACACTGTACATAGATTTTTCTATTGTGTTATTGACTGTACATTTGTTTATTTGTAACTCTGTGTTGTAGTTTTTGTCACACTGCTTTGCTTTATCTTGGCCAGGTCGCAGTTGTAAAATGAGAACTTGTTCTCAACTGGCCTACCTGGTTAAATAAAGGTGAAATAAATAAAAAATCACCAGAATTCTAGCAGAATTCTTGCTTGTGGAGAGCCGGGCGCCTGCAAGCTGACTTCGTTTGCCAGTTGGATGGTGTTTCCTTCGACACATTGGTGCTTCTGGGTTAAGTGAGCAGTGTGTCAAGAAGCAGTGCGGTTTGGCAGGGTCATGTTTCGGAGGATGCTAGGCTCTCAACCTTTGCCTTTTCCGAGTCCGTAGGGGAGTTGCAGCGATGGAACAAGACTGTAACTACCAATTGAGGAGAATTTTAAATAATAATCCACTTCAAATCGTCCATGCTGTTTGCAACAACATCGTTAAGTAGTACTGCAAGACAACACGGCAAAGAGTGTTCAGTGAATTTATGTACGTAAATCACAAAGCTCATCTGCATTTCCTACAGTGTACGCAATCAAGACATCTTTTTTTTATATATGTATTATGTTCTAGAATGTTCTCACATTTTTATTTCACATTGAAAACGTCGATTAGGTTGTGTAAATCAGTAGAACAAATAATAATGTATATATTGCGTTTTGAGATGTAATCTTAAGGCAGCAACATGAGAATATTGAGCAAGGGGTATGTAGATGTTTACTAGTGACTATATAGATCATAACCACAACATTTTATTATCCAAATCAAACTTAATTATAGGTATTGGGTTGCATGATTTTGGAAAATGCCATTAAAATAATGATGAATGATGTTTGCGATGGTGCTGCCGCGGATAGTGGAGCTTCACTCTGTACATCAACGTGACCCCTATAGAGAGCAGCAGTAGACAGTCGTGGTGGTGTACACACATACACACCGTTCACACACACAGTACACACACACAGTACACACACACACATACACAGTACACACACACAGTACACACACACAGTACACACACACATATACACACCGTTCACACACACAGTACACACACACAGTACACACACACAGTACACACACACACATACACAGTACACACACACAGTACACACACACAGTACACACATATGGTACACACACACAGTACACACATATGGTACACACACACACACACACACACACAGTACACACACACAGTACACACACACACACACACACAGTACACACACACAGTACACACACAGTACACACACACAGTACACACACACACAGTATACACATACACAGTACACACACACAGTACACACACACACACACACACACACACACAGTACACACATACACAGTACACACACACAGTACACACACGCACACAGTACACACACACAAAGTATACACACACACAGTACACACAGTACACACACACACACAGTACACACATACACGGTACACACACACACATTACACACACACGGTACACACACAGTACACACATACACAGTACACACACACAGTACACACACACACACGCACGCAGTACACACACACACAGTATACACACACACACAGTACACACAGTACACACACACACACACACAGTACACACACACACAGCACACACTCAGTACACACACACACACACACACACCATTTGTTTCTACCAGCAGACCAATGCAAACAGATTCCATGAGCCCATTCATTATCAGTGGAGCACTGCCTTCCAATATGAGTTATGGTTGTTCCATTCAGTCGCTGTCTGTCTCTGTGTCTGTCACACACGTACAAACGAGCATACACACACACTCACACGCACGCACACGCAGAAACAAGCACACACACTTACAGACACGCACGCACACACACAAACAAGCATACACACACACACTCACACATACGCACGCGCACAAAACAACACACACACACACACACACACACACACACACACACACACACACACACACACACACACACACACACACACACACACACACACACACACACACACACACACACACACACACACACACACACACACACACACACACACACACACACACAGAGTCACACTCACTGGGGATAGGAAGCTAGGCTAGATGTTTGGCCTGAGCGGAGTTATTGACCACCCCACCCTCTCTCTCCTGACCACACTGGAACCTACAGCCAAACCGACCGGGGTTCAAATAGTATTTGACATCTTTCAAAACACTTTCTCTGTCCGAGATTGAGCTCGCCTGGATCAACGGAACAAAAGTGAAAAAGCCTCAAAAGTGCACACCCCGCACATCTGGGTCGGGTCAAGCAAAACACTCAAAGTATTTTAAAGATTTCAAATACTATTTGAACCCAGTTCTGCAACTACCTACTACTGCTGCTGTAGCACGGCCTGGTCCTGGTATGACGTACCAGGGAGAGAACCCAGGCCACTCGCCTGCGTGTCATTCTAAATGTATATGCCTGAAGAAAAAAAGTCAAATCCACCAAAATCCACCAAAACATTCTACTTAATTTGTCTTCATGGAAAGAACCCAAACTTTCAGAGGAGTATAACTGAGGACTTTTTCTTCTTTAAGTTGATGACTGAACTGAACCCCTCCCTGTGTTTTGGGTTTACAAAGAATGAATAATAGGAGCGACTGCAGGGCAGCTTAAATAAGTCTAGGAATGATAGAGTGGCTACCTCTCTCTCTCTCTCTCTCTCTCCCTCTCCCCCTCTGCGTGACTTGCACACGCCCACCCTGTAAACCAGGCTGTCTCCGACGTCTCACCCCACTCCCCCAGCTCCCCCACTGAGACTGAGCAGACAGACAGTAAAGTGCCTTATCTCTCCTCCAGTGGAAGAGAGGGATGGGGCCGGCTTGTACACGGTGAGGTAGGCTACACACACACACACACACACACACACACACACACACACACACACACACACACACACACACACACACACACACACACACACACACACACACACACACACACACACAGTGACAGCTTCCCCTAGTCTCACTCACTAAACCCCCCTCCAACCCCTCTAATCCCTGTTCACCCCACCACAGACTGGCCCCTCCCAAAGGCTGACCTGTATGGAGCTGATTGGAGGGGCCTGTCTGTGGAGGCTGAGGGCCGGCCCACCCAGCAGACTAACACCATAGTGAATTCCAGTAGAGAAAGGAGTCTACAGTCGTCAGCGAGAGGTCAGGTAGAGGTCAGAGAGAGGTCAAACTACTGTCGATTCAATCAGATTGATTATCAATCCTTGTTGTTAGACATCTGCTGAGTGGATGTATTACTGCGGTATGCGATGACAGGTGACAAACCACTCCCATTCCTACCGCGTTAGAAGTTCAAACCACTCCCTTCCCTACCGCGTTAGAAGTTCAAACCACTCCCCTCCCTACCGCGTTAGAAGTTCAAACCACTCCCATTCCCTACCGCGTTAGAAGTTCAAACCACTCCCCTACCACGTTAGAAGTTCAAACCACTCCCCTCCCTACCACGTTAGAAGTTCAAACCACTCCCCTACCGCGTTAGAAGGTTTAACACGGGTGCATGGTATTTTAACACGGGTGCATGGTATTTTAACACGGATGCATGGTATTTTAACACGGGTGCATGGTATTTTAACACGGGTGCATGGTATTTTAACACGGGTGCATGGTATTTTAACACGGGTGCATGGTATTTTAACACGGGTGCATGGTATTTTAACACGGATGCATGGTATTTTAACACGGGGGTGCATGGTATTTTAACACGGGTGCATGGTATTTTAACACGGGTGCATGGTATGGTATTTTAACACGGATGCATGGTATTTTAACACGGGTGCATGGTATTTTAACACGGGTGCATGGTATTTTAACACGGGTGGCATGCATGGTATTTTAACACGGGTGCATGGTATTTTAACACGGGTGCATGGTATTTTAACACGGGTGCATGGTATTTTAACACGGGTGCATGGTATTTTAACACGGGTGCATGGTATTTTAACACGGGTGCATGGTATTTTAACACGGGTGCATGGTATTTTAACACGGGTGCATGGTATTTTAACACGGGTGCATGGTATTTTAACACGGGTGCATGGTATTTTAACACGGGTGCATGGTATTTTAACACGGGTGCATGGTATTTTAACACGGGTGCATGGTATTTTAACACGGGTGCATGGTATTTTAACACGGGTGCATGGTATTTTAACACGGGTGCATGGTATTTTAACACGGGTGCATGGTATTTTAACACGGGTGCATGGTATTTTAACATGGACGGGTGCATGGTATTTTAACACGGGTGCATGGTATTTTAACACGGATGCATGGTATTTTAACACGGGTGCATGGTATTTTAACACGGGTGCATGGTATTTTAACACGGATGCATGGTATTTTAACACGGATGCATGGTATTTTAACACGGATGCATGGTATTTTTCCGGATTATAAAGTTGAGTGGTTTCATTGCATCCAATGGCAGTGTCAGCGATAAGATAATGCCAGGAGTCCCTTGTGGATTTGACAGCTCTAATGCAGTCCCACTTCTGACAGAGCCCAGGGGTCCTAGTCTGGGTTCAACAGGGCAGCAGGCAGAGCTCCCTGGTCCTGGAGAACGCAGCTTGGGCCTGGTTCTGTGTTTGTATGGATACTCTCATTGGGCCTCAGAACTGTCTGCGTCCTTGTACCCTACCGAGACCCCAGGTCCTAGCTAGAGCCTATTAGAGACCTGTACTCAGTGAGTATCCAAATACACCACCCACACACACCGTACACCCCTCCAGCCCCATGCCCAGCCACCCAACACAGCTCAGGGGAACTCCAATTCATTCATCATCATGGCCTGACTCCGGCTGCAGTCTGCAGCTCGGAACACCCTGAACACTCCTCTCCTCTGTCAGTGTTCACACTTGAGTGACACATGGGCCGGGGCTACAGAATGGAGCTATAGTCTAGAGACCCACTACAGGGAAAGCCAGGCTCGTGCTGAGAAAAGAACCCTTGTGTTCTTGTGAACCCTTGTGTCCTCTCAGGAGTGGTGGAGCCGCTGTGATGTCTTGCTGGCCGTGACAGTGTATCGATATCAAACAACACACTGTTAGACATACATTACAGCCTCAGTCCCCGCCCCTCATCAATCTACACACAATAGCCCATAATGACATCACAATACCCCATAATGACATCACAATACCCCATATTGACAAAACAAAAACAGGTTTTTAGAAATGTTTGAAATGTATAAAAGAAAATACAAAAAAAATATCACATTTACATAAGTATTCAGACCCTTTACTCAGTACTTTGTTGAAGCACCATTGGCAGTGATTACAGCCTAGAGTCTTCTTGGGTGTGACGCTACAAGCCTGGCACACCTGTACTTGGGGAGCTTCTCCAATTCTTCTCTGCAGATCCTCTCAAGCTCCGTCAGGTTGGATAGAGAGTGTTGCTGCACAGCTATTTTCAGGTCTCTCCAGAGATGTTCGAGCGGGTTCAAGTCTTGGCTCTGGCTGGGCACCTCAAGGACATTCAGAGACTTGACCAGAAGCCACTCCTGCGTTGTCTTGGCTGTGTGCTTAGAATCGTTGTCCTGTTGGAAGGTGAACCTTTGCCCCAGTATGAGGTCCTGAGCGCTCTGGAGCAGGTTTTCAACGAGATTCTCTCTGTTCTTTGCTCCGTTCATCTTTGCCTCGATCCTGACAAGTCTCCCAGTCCCTGCCGCTGAAACACATCCCCAGAGCATGATGCTGCCACCACCATGCTTCATGGGATGGTGCCAGGTTTCCTCCAGATGTGACACTTGGCATTCAGGCGAAAGAGTTCAATCTGGGTTTCATTAGACCAGAGAATCTTGTTTCTCATTGTCTTAGAGTCTTTAGGTGCCTTTTGGCAAACTCCAAGCGAGGCCATTTACTGAGGAGGGGCTTCCGTCTGGCCGCTCTACCATAAAGGCCTGATTGGTGGAATGCTGCAGAGATGGTTGTCCTGCTTGAAGGTTCTCCCATCTCCACAGAGGAACTCTAGAGCTCTGTCAGAGTGACCATTGGGTTCTTGGTCACCTCCCTGACCAAGGCCCTTCTCCCCCGATTGCTCAGTTTGGCTGGGATGCCGGCTCTAGGAAGAGTCTTGGTGGTTCCAAACATCTTCCATTTAAGAATGATGGAGGCCAATGTGTTCTTGGGGGAACTTCAATGCTGCAGAGACGGTTTTGGTACCCTTCCCCAGATCTGTTTCCCGACACAATCCTGTCTCTAAGCTCTAGAAACATCTCAAGGATGATCAACGGAAACAGGATGCACCTGAGCTCAATTTCAACTCTCATAGTGAATGGTCTGAAGACTTATGTAATTAAGGTGTCTTACTCATGCTTCACCACTCTGCAGTGGTCTCACTCTCAGACTGAGAGCAGGGAGAAGATGAGGTCGGACGAAATGGCAGCAGTTTTACGGGTGCCTAACCAATTGTGCTATTATGCCAATATCCCCATCATTGTCAGGAGAAAGAGACGCAGGTATAGAGGACACAGGGTGGTGTGCCTTGGAAGGATCCGCCAACGGAGAGTGGGAAATTTAAAATCAATATTACTTGCCAACGTACAATCATTGGACAATAAATTAGACGAGGTACGATCACAAATATGCTATCTACGGGACATCAAAAACTGTAATATCTTATGTTTCACTGAATCGTGGGTGAATGACGACATGGATAACATTCAGCTGGCGGTATTAACGCAGCACCGGCTAGATAGAACTGCACACTCCGGTAAGATGAGGGGGGTGCGGTCTGTGTATATTTGTAAAGAACAGCTGGTGCGCGAAATCTAAATAAATCTCTAGATTTTGCTCGCCTGAAGTAGAGTGTCTCATGATAAGCTGTAGACCACACTATTTGCCAAGAGAGTTTTCATCTATATTTTTCATGGCTGTTTATCTACCACCACAGATGCCTTCTCTTAGACCGCACTCAGTCAGCTGTATAAGGAATAAACAAACAGGAAAACGCCCACCCATATGCGGCACGCCTAGTGGCCGGGGACTTAAATGCAGGAAAACTGAAATAAGTCTTAACTCATTTCTATCAGCATGTTAAATGTGCAAACAGAGGAAAACAACTCCAGACCACCTTTACACCACATGCAGAGACGTGTACAAAGCTCTCCCTCGACACCCTTTTGGAAAATCTGACCATAATTCCATCCTCCTGATTCCTGCTTACAAGCAAAAACTAAAGCAGGAAGCACTAGTGACTTGGTCAATAAACAAGTGGTCAGATGACGCAGATGCTAAGCTACAGTACTGTTTTTTCGAGCACAGACTGGAATATGTTCCGAGATTCCTCCGATGGCATTGAGGAGTACACCACCTCAGTCATTGGCTTCATCAATAAGTGCATCAATGACGTCGTCCTCACAGTGACTGTACATACATACCATAACAAGAAACCATAGATTACAGGCCATATCCGCACTGAGCTAAAGGGTAGAGCTGCCGCCTTCAAGGAGCGGGACTCTAACCCGGATGCTTATAACAAATGCTCTCCATCCAACCTCACTGAGCTCGAGCTGTTTTGCAAGGAGGAATGGGAAAAAAATTTCAGTCTCTCGATGTGCAAAACTGATAGAGACATACCCCAAGCGACTTACAGCTGTAATCGCAGCAAAAGGTGGCGCTACAAAGTATTAACTTAAGGGGGCTGAATAATTTTGCACGCCCAATCTTTCAGTTTTTGATTTGAAATATCCAATAAATGTCGTTCCACTTCATGATTGTGTCCCACTTGTTGTTGATTCTTCACAAAAAAATACAGTTTTATATCTGTATGTTTGAAGCCTGAAATGTGGCAAAAGGTCGCAAAGTTCAAGGGGGCCGAATACTTTCGCAAGGCACTGTATATAGCCTCCACATGGACTCTGTACCAGTAACACCTGTGTATAGCCTCCACATTGACTCGGTACCAGTAACACCTGTGTATAGCATCCACATTGACTGTGTACCGTAACACCTGTTTATAGCCTCCACATTGACTCTGTACCATAACACCTTTGTATAGCCTCCACATTGACTCTGTACCGTAACACCTGTGTATAGCATCCACATTGACTCTGTACCGTAACACCTGTGTATAGCATCCACATTGACTCTGTACCGTAACACCTGTGTATAGCCTCCACATTGACTCTGTACCAGTAACACCTGTGTATAGCATCCACATTGACTCTGTACCGTAACACCTGTGTATAGCTTCCACATTGACTCTGTACCGTAACACCTGTGTATAGCCTCCACATTGACTCTGTACAAGTAACACCTGTGTATAGCATCCACATTGACTCTGTACCGTAACACCTGTGTATAGCCTCCACATTGACTCTGTACCGTAACACCTGTGTATAGCCTCCACATTGACTCTGTACCGTAACACCTGTGTATAGCATCCACATTGACTCTGTACCGTAACACCTGTGTATAGCCTCCACATTGACTCTGTACCGTAACACCTGTGTATAGCCTCCACATTGACTCTGTACCAGTAACACCTGTATATAGCCTCCACATTGACTCTGTACCAGTAACACCTTTGTATAGCCTCCACATTGACTCTGTACCGTAACACCTGTGTATAGCCTCCACATTGACTCTGTACCGTAACATCTGTGTATAGCCTCCACATTGACTCTGTACCAGTAACACCTGTGTATAGCCTCCACATTGACTCTGTACCAGTAACACCTGTGTATAGCCTCCACATTGACTCTGTACCGTAACACCTGTGTATAGCCTCCACATTGACTCTGTACCGTAACACCCTGTATATAGCCTCCACATTGACTCTGTACCATAACACCCTGTATATAGCCTCCACATTGACTCTGTAAAGGTACCACCTGTGTATAGCCTCCACATTGACTCTGTACCAGTAACACCTGTATATAGCCTCCACATTGACTCTGTACCAGTAACACCTTTGTATAGCCTCCACATTGACTCTGTACCGTAACACCTGTGTATAGCCTCCACATTGACTCTGTACCGTAACACCTGTGTATAGCATCCACATTGACTCTGTACCGTAACACCTGTTTATAGTCTCCACATTGACTCTGTACCGTAACACCTGTGTATAGCATCCACATTGACTCTGTACCGTAACACCTGTGTATAGCCTCCACATTGACTCTGTACCAGTAACACCTGTGTATAGCATCCACATTGACTCTGTACCGTAACACCTGTGTATAGCCTCCACATTGACTCTGTACCGTAACACCTGTGTATAGCCTCCACATTGACTCTGTACCAGTAACACCTGTGTATAGCATCCACATTGACTCTGTACCGTAACACCTGTGTATAGCATCCACATTGACTCTGTACCGTAACACCCTGTATATAGCCTCCACATTGACTCTGTACCGTAACACCCTGTATATAGCCTCCACATTGACTCTGTACCGTAACACCCTGTATATAGCCTCCACATTGACTCTGTACCAGTAACACCCTGTATATAGCCTCCACATTGACTCTGTACCGTAACACCTGTGTATAGCATCCACATTGACTCTGTACCTGTAACACCCTGTATATAGCCTCCACATTGACTCTGTACCGTAACACCCTGTATATAGCCTCCACATTGACTCTGTACCGTAACACCCTGTATATAGCCTCCACATTGACTCTGTACCATAACACCCTGTATATAGCCTCCACATTGACTCTGTACCGTAACACCCTGTATATAGCCTCCACATTGACTCTGTACCATAACACCCTGTATATAGCCTCCACATTGACTCTGTACCATAACACCTGTATATAGCCTCCACATTGACTCTGTACCATAACACCTGTGTATAGCCTCCACATTGACTCTGTACCGTAACACCCTGTATATAGCCTCCACATTGACTCTGTACCATAACACCTGTATATAGCCTCCACATTGACTCTGTACCATAACACCTGTATATAGCCTCCACATTGACTCTGTACCATAACACCCTGTATATAGTCTCCACATTGACTCTGTACCGTAACACCTGTGTATAGCCTCCACATTGACTCTGTACCGTAACACCCTGTATATAGCCTCCACATTGACTCTGTACCATAACACCTGTGTATAGCCTCCACATTGACTCTGTACCATAACACCCTGTATATAGCCTCCACATTGACTCTGTACCATAACACCTGTGTATAGCCTCCACATTGACTCTGTACCGTAACACCTGTATATAGTCTCCACATTGACTCTGTACCATAACACCTGTGTATAGCCTCCACATTGACTCTGTACCGTAACACCTGTATATAGTCTCCACATTGACTCTGTACCATAACACCTGTGTATAGCCTCCACATTGACTCTGTACCATAACACCTGTGTATAGCCTCCACATTGACTCTGTACTGTTACCCCCTGTATATAGCCTCCACATTGACTCTGTACCGTAACACCCTGTATATAGCCTCCGCATTGACTCTGTACCGTAACACCCTGTATATAGCCTCCACATTGACTCTGTACCGTAACACCTGTGTATAGCCTCACTACTGTTATTTTTTACTCTTTTCTTCTTCTTTTTTTCCTTACTTATCTATTGTTTACCTAATACCTATTTTTTACTTAAAAAGTACACTGTATGTTAAGGGCTTGTAAGTAAGCATTTCACCGTAAGGTGAAACTACTAAGCATTTCAACGTAACCTGTTGTATTCGTGACAAATAAACTTTGATTTGATTTAACATTTCTGTTTTTATTTTTAAGACATTTACCAAAATAAAATAAAAATCTGTTTTCGTTTTGTCATTATGGGGTATTGTGTGTAGCTAGTGCTGCTACTGCTATACTACTACTACTACTACTACTACTACTACTACTGCTACAACTGCAATAATGCTACTACTACTACTACTCCTACTTCTACTAATACTACTGATGCTACTTCTACTACAACTACTACTACTGCTGATACTACTACTACTACTACTGGAAATACTGCTATAGTACTACTACTACTACTACTGCTACTACTACTACTACTGCTACTATTGCTGCTACTAGTACTGATACTACTACTACTGCTACTACTACTGCTACTACTAATACTACTACTACTACTGCTACTGCTACTACTGCTTCTACTATTACTACTATTACTATTGCTAAAGCTACTACTACTGCTGCTATTACAACCGCTACTACTACTACTACTACTACTACTACTACTACCACTACTACTGCAACTACCACTAGTGCTGCTACTACTACTGCTACTACAACTGCTACTGCTGCTACTACTACTGCTACTACCACTGCTACAACTACTTCTACTACTGCTACTACTGCTACTACTACTGCTACTACTACTACTGCTGCTACTACTGCTACCACTGCTACTACTACTGCTACTACTACTACTACTGCTACTACTACTACTGCTACTAGTACTACTGCTATAATACTGCTATTACTAATTATACTGCTACTACTGCTACTACGACTACTACTACTACTACTGCTACTACTACTACTGCCACTGCTACTACTACCACTGCTACTGCTACTACTACTGCTATAATACTGCTATTACTAATTCTACTGCTACTACTGCCTCTGCTGCTGCTAATACTACTACTACTACTACTACTACTACTACTGCCACTGCTACTATTACTACTACTGATACTGCTATAGTACTACTACTACTACTACTGCTACTACTACTACTACTGCTACTATTGCTGCTACTAGTACTGATACTACTACTACTGCTACTACTACTGCTACTACTAATACTACTACTACTACTGCTACTGCTACTACTGCTACTGCTTCTACTATTACTACTATTACTATTGCTAAAGCTACTACTACTGCTGCTATTACTACCGCTACTACTACTACTACTACTACTACTACTACTACTACCACTACTACTACTACTACTACTACTACCACTACTACTGCAACTACCACTAGTGCTGCTACGACTACTGCTACTACAACTGCTACTGCTGCTACTACTACTGCTACTACCACTGCTACTACTACTACTGCTGCTACTACTGCTACCACTGCTACTACTACTGCTACTACTACTACTACTGCTACTGCTACTACTGCTACTAGTACTACTGCTATAATACTGCTATTACTAATTATACTGCTACTACTGCTACTACGACTACTACTACTACTACTGCTACTACTACTACTGCCACTGCTACTACTACCACTGCTACTGCTACTACTACTGCTATAATACTGCTATTACTAATTCTACTGCTACTACTGCCTCTGCTGCTGCTAATACTACTACTACTACTACTACTACTACTACTGCCACTGCTACTACTACTACTACTGATACTGCTACTACTGCTGCTGCTACAACTGCTGCTACTACTACTACTACTGCTATAATACTCCATTTACTAATTCTACTACTAGTGGTACTACTGCTATAATACTGCTCTTACTAATTTTACTACTACTGCTGCTACTGCTGCTGCTACTAATACTGCTACTGCTACTACTGCTAAAGCTACTACTACTGTTGGTGCTGCTACTGCTATTACCAGTACTGCTGGTACTACTACTGCTGCCACTGCTACTGCTACTACTACTGCTATTACTACTACTGCTACTGTTACTACTGCTACTACTACTACTGCTACTACTGCTACTACTACTGCTATTACTACTACTGCTACTGTTACTACTTCTACTACTACTACTGCTACTATTGCTATTACTACTACTGCTACTACTACTGCTGCTACTACTACTGCTGCTACTACTACTGCTGCCACTGCCACTGCTACTGTTACTACTACTGCTACTACTACTGCTACTACTACTGCTATTACTACTAATGCTACTGTTACTACTACTACTACTACTACTACTACTACTGCTGCCACTGCTACTACTACTACTACTACTGATACTGCTACTAGTGCTGCTGCTACAACTGCTGCTACTACTACTACTACTGCTGCTACTACTACTACTGCTATAATACTCCATTTACTAATTCTACTACTAGTAGTACTACTGCTATAATACTGCTCTTACTAATTTTACTATTACTGCTGCTACTGCTGCTGCTACTACTACTGCTACTGCTACTACTGCTAAAACTACTACTACTACTGTTGGTGCTGCTACTGCTATTACTACTACTGCTACTACTACTGCTGCCACTGCCACTGCTACTGCTACTACCACTGCTATTACTACTACTGCTACTGTTACTACTGCTACTACTACTACTGCTACTACTACTACTACCACTACTACTACTACTACTACTACTACTACTGCAACTACTACTAGTGCTGCTACTACTACTGCTACTACAACTGCTACTGCTGCTGCTACTACTACTGCTACTACCACTGCTACTACCACTGCTACTACTACTTCTACTACTGCTACTACTGCTACTACTACTGCTGCTGCTACTACTGCTACCACTGCTACTACCACTGCTACTACTACTACTACTGCTACTGCTACTACTGCTACTACTACTGCTATAATACTGCTATTACTAATTCTACTGCTACTACTGCCTCTGATGCTGCTACTACTACTACTACTACTACTACTGCCACTGCTACTACTACTGCTGCTGCTACAACTGCTGCTACTACTACAACTACTGCTATAATAATCAATTTACTAATTCTACTACTAGTAGTACTACTGCTATAATACTGCTCTTACTAATTTTACTACTAATGCTGCTACTGCTGCTGCTACTACTGCTGCTACTGCTACTACTGCTACTGCTACTACTGCTAAAGGTACTACTACTACTACTGTTGGTGCTGCTACTGCTATTACTACTACTGCTACTACTACTGCTGCTACTACTACTGCTGCCACTGCTACTGCTACTACTACTGCTACTACTACTGCTATTACTATTACTGCTACTGTTACTACTGCTACTACTACCACTACTACTGCTACTACTACTACTGCTATAATACTCCATTTACTAATTCTACTACTAGTAGTACTACTGCTATAATACTGCTCTTACTAATTTTACTACTACTGCTGCTACTGCTGCTGCTACTACTACTGATACTGCTACTACTGCTAAAACTACTACTACTACTGTTGGTGCTGCTACTGCTATTACTACTACTGCTACTACTGCTATTACTACTACTGCTACTACAACTACTGCTACTACTACTGCTGCTACTACTACTGCTGCCACTGCCACTGCTACTGCTACTACTGCTACTACTACTACTGCTACTACTACTGCTGCTACTACTACTACTGCTATTACTATTACTGCTACTGTTACTACTGCTACTAATACTACTGCTACTACTACTACTACTACTACTGCTATAATACTCCATTTACTAATTCTACTACTAGTAGTACTACTGCTATAATACTGCTCTTACTAATTTTACTACTACTGCTGCTACTGCTGCTGCTACTACTACTGCTACTGCTACTACTGCTAAAGCTACTACTACTGTTGGTGCTGCTACTGCTATTACCAGTACTGCTGCTACTACTACTGCTGCCACTGCTACTGCTACTACTACTACCACTACTGCTGCTACTACTACTGCTGCCACTGCCACTGCCACTGCTACTGCTACTACTGCTATTACTACTGCAACTACCACTAGTGCTGCTACTACTACTGCTACTACAACTGCTACTGCTGCTACTACTACTGCTACTACCACTGCTACTACCACTGCTACTACTACTTCTACTACTGCTACTACTGCTAAAGCTACTACTGCTACTACTACTACTACTGCTGCTGCTACTACTGCTACCACTGCTACTACTACTGCTACTACTACTGCTACTGCTGCTACTGCTGCTGCTACTACTACTGCTACTGCTACTACTGCTAAAGCTACTACTACTGTTGGTGCTGCTACTGCTATTACTACTACTGCTGCTACTACTACTGCTGCCACTGCTACTACTACTGCTACTACTACTGCTATTACTACTACTGCTACTGTTACTACTGCTACTACTACTACTGCTACTACTGCTATTACTACTACTGCTACTACTACTGCTGCTACTACTACTGCTGCTACTACTACTGCTGCCACTGCCACTGGTACTGTTACTACTACTGCTACTACTACTGCTACTACTACTGCTATTACTACTAATGCTACTGTTACTACTACTACTACTACTACTACTACTACTGCTGCCACTGCTACTACTACTACTACTACTGATACTGCTACTACTGCTGCTGCTACAACTGCTGCTACTACTACTACTACTGCTGCTACTACTACTACTGCTATAATACTCCATTTACTAATTCTACTAAGAGTAGTACTACTGCTATAATACTGCTCTTACTAATTTTACTACTACTGCTGCTACTGCTGCTGCTACTACTAATGCTACTGCTACTACTGCTAAAACTACTACTACTACTGTTGGTGCTGCTACTGCTATTACTACTACTGCTATTACAACTACTGCTACTACTACTGCTGCTACTACTACTACTGCTACTACTATTACTGCTACTGTTACTACTGCTACTACCACTACTGCTATTACTACTACTGCTACTACTACTACTGCTACTGTTACTACTGCTACTGCTACTGCTACTGCTACTACTACTACTACTACTGCTACTGTTACTACTGCTACTGCTACTGCTACTACTACTTCTACTACTGCTACTACTGCTAAAACTACTACTACTACTGTTGGTGCTGATACTGCTATTACTACTACTGCTATTACAACTACTGCTACTACTAGTACTGCTACTACTACTGCTGCTACTACTACTGCTGCCACTGCCACTGCCACTGCTACTGCTACTATTGCTATTACTACTACTGCTACTACTACTACTGCTACTACTATTACTGCTACTGTTACTACTGCTACTACTGCTATTACTACTACTGCTACTACTACTACTGCTACTGTTACTACTGCTACTGCTACTACTACTACTACTGCTACTGCTACTACTGCTACTGCTACTGCTACTACTACTACTGCTACTACTGCTACTGCTACTGCTACTACTACTACTGCTGCTACTACTGCTAACACTGCTACTACTACTGCTACTACTACTATTACTGCTACTACTGCTACTAGTACTACTGCTATAATACTGCTATTACTAATTATACTGCTACTACTGCTACTACGACTACTACTACTACTACTGCTACTACTACTACTGCCACTGCTACTACTACCACTGCTACTGCTACTACTACTGCTATAATACTGCTATTACTAATTCTACTGCTACTACTGCCTCTGCTGCTGCTAATACTACTACTACTACTACTACTACTACTGCCACTGCTACTACTGCTGCTGCTACAACTGCTGCTACTACTACTACTACTGCTATAATACTCCATTTACTAATTCTACTACTAGTGGTACTACTGCTATAATACTGCTCTTACTAATTTTACTACTGCTGCTGCTGCTACTACTACTGCTACTGCTACTACTGCTAAAGCTACTACTACTGTTGGTGCTGCTACTGCTATTACCAGTACTGCTGCTACTACTACTGCTGCCACTGCTACTGCTACTACTACTACCACTACTGCTGCTACTACTACTGCTGCCACTGCCACTGCCACTGCTACTGCTACTACTGCTATTACTACTGCATCTACCACTAGTGCTGCTACTACTACTGCTACTACAACTGCTACTGCTGCTACTACTACTGCTACTACCACTGCTACTACCACTGCTACTACTACTTCTACTACTGCTACTACTGCTAAAGCTACTACTGCTACTACTACTACTACTGCTGCTGCTACTACTGCTACCACTGCTACTACTACTGCTACTACTACTGCTACTACTGCTGCTACTACTACTGCTATAATACTGCTATTACTAATTCTACTGCTACTACTGCCTCTGATGCTGCTACTACTACTACTACTACTACTACTACTACTACTGCCACTGCTACTACTACTGCTACTACTGCTGCTGCTACAACTGCTGCTACTACTACAACTACTGCTATAATAATCAATTTACTAATTCTACTACTAGTAGTACTACTGCTTAATACTGCTCTTACTAATTTTACTACTAATGCTGCTACTGCTGCTGCTACTACTGCTGCTACTGCTACTACTGCTACTGCTACTACTACTACTGTTGGTGCTGCTACTGCTATTACTACTACTGCTACTACTACTGCTGCTACTACTACTGCTGACACTGCTACTGCTACTACACTGCTACTACTACTGCTATTACTATTACTGCTACTGTTACTACTGCTACTACTACTACTGCTACTACTACTACTACTACTGCTGCTATAATACTCCATTTACTAATTCTACTACTAGTAGTACTACTGCTATAATACTGCTCTTACTAATTTTACTACTACTGCTGCTACTGCTGCTGCTACTACTACTGCTACTGCTACTACTGCTAAAACTACTACTACTACTGTTGGTGCTGCTACTGCTATTACTACTACTGCTACTACTGCTATTACTACTACTGCTACTACTACTACTGCTACTACTACTGCTGCTACTACTACTGCTGCCACTGCCACTGCTACTGCTACTACTGCTATTACTACTACTGCTACTACTACTACTGCTACTACTATTGCTGCTACTACTACTACTGCTACTACTATTACTGCTACTGTTACTACTGCTACTACTACTACTGCTACTACTACTAATACTACTACTGCTATAATACTCAATTTACTAATTCTACTACTAGTAGTACTACTGCTATAATACTGCTCTTACTAATTTTACTACTACTGCTGCTACTGCTGCTGCTACTACTACTGCTACTGCTACTACTGCTAAAGCTACTACTACTACTGTTGGTGCTGCTACTGCTATTACTACTACTGCTACTACTGCTATTACTACTACTGCTACTACTACTACTGCTACTGCTGCTACTACTACTGCTGCCACTGCCACTGCCACTGCTACTGCTACTACTGCTACTGCTATTACTACTACTGCTACTACTACTACTGCTACTACAACTGCTGCTACTACTACTGCTACTACTATTACTGCTACTGTTACTACTGCTACTACTATTACTGCTATTACTACTACTGCTACTACTACTACTGCTACTGTTACTACTGCTACTGCTACTGCTACTGCTACTACTACTTCTACTACTGCTACTACTGCTACTACTACTGCTACTACTACTACTGCTGCTACTACTGCTACCACTGCTACTACTACTGCTACTACTACTACTACTGCTACTACTGCTACTGCTACTACTGCTACTAGTACTACTGCTATAATACTGCTATTACTAATTATACTGCTACTACTGCTATTACGACTACTACTACTACTACTGCTACTACTACTACTGCCACTGCTACTACTACCACTGCTACTGCTACTACTACTGCTATAATACTGCTATTACTAATTCTACTGCTACTACTGCCTCTGCTGCTGCTAATACTACTACTACTAATACTACTACTGCCACTGCTACTACTACTACTACTGATACTGCTACTACTGCTGCTGCTACTACTACTACTACTGCTATAATACTGCTCTTACTAATTTTACTACTACTGCTGCTACTGCTGCTGCTACTACTACTGCTACTGCTACTACTGCTAAAGCTACTACTACTGTTGGTGCTGCTACTGCTATTACTACTACTGCTGCTACTACTACTGCTGCCACTGCTACTGCTACTACTACTGCTATTACTACTACTGCTACTGTTACTACTGCTACTACTACTACTACTACTACTACTACTGCTACTACTACTGCTATTACTACTACTGCTACTGTTACTACTGCTACTACTACTACTGCTACTACTGCTATTACTACTACTGCTACTACTACTGCTGCTACTACTACTGCTGCTACTACTACTGCTGCCACTGCCACTGCTACTGTTACTACTGCTACTGCTACTGCTACTGCTACTACTACTACTACTACTGCTACTGTTACTACTGCTACTGCTACTGCTACTACTACTTCTACTACTGCTACTACTGCTAAAACTACTACTACTACTGTTGGTGCTGATACTGCTATTACTACTACTGCTATTACAACTACTGCTACTACTACTGCTGCTACTACTACTGCTGCTACTACTACTGCTGCCACTGCCACTGCTACTGTTACTACTACTGCTACTACTACTGCTACTACTACTGCTATTACTACTAATGCTACTGCTACTACTACTACTGATACTGCTACTACTGCTGCTGCTACAACTGCTGCTACTACTACTACTACTGCTATAATACTCCATTTACTAATTCTACTACTAGTGGTACTACTGCTATAATACTGCTCTTACTAATTTTACTACTACTGCTGCTACTACTACTGCTACTGCTACTACTGCTACAGCTACTACTACTGTTAGGGCTGCTACTGCTATTACTACTACTGCTGCTACTACTACTGCTGCCACTACTACTGCTACTACTACTGCTATTACTACTACTGCTACTGTTACTACTGCTACTACTACTACTACTACTACTACTGCTACTACTACTGCTATTACTACTACTGCTACTGTTACTACTGCTACTACTACTACTGCTATTACTACTACTGCTACTACTACTACTGCTGCTACTACTACTGCTGCTACTACTACTGCTGCCACTGCCACTGCTACTGTTACTACTACTGCTACTACTACTGCTACTACTACTGCTACTACTACTGCTATTACTACTAATGCTACTGTTACTACTACTACTACTACTACTACTACTACTACTACTGCTGCCACTGCTACTACTAGTACTGATACTGCTACTACTGCTGCTGCTAAAATCAAATCAAATCAAATTTATTTATATAGCCCTTCGTACATCAGCTGATATCTCAAAGTGCTGTACAGAAACCCAGCCTAAAACCCCAAACAGCAAGCAATGCAGGTGTAGAAGCACGGTGGCTAGGAAAAACTCCCGAGAAAGGCCAAAACCTAGGAAGAAACCTAGAGAGGAACCAGGCTATGTGGGGTGGCCAGTCCTCTTCTGGCTGTGCCGGGTGGAGATTATAACAGAACATGGCCAAGATGTTCAAATGTTCATAAATGACCAGCATGGTCGAATAATAATAAGGCAGAACAGTTGAAACTGGAGCAGCAGCACAGTCAGGTGGAAGTTGAAACTGGAGCAGCAGCATGGCCATAGCAGCTACAACTGCTGCTACTACTACTACTACTGCTGCTACTACTACTACTGCTATAATACTCCATTTACTAATTCTACTACTAGTAGTACTACTGCTATAATACTGCTCTTACTAATTTTACTACTACTGCTGCTACTGCTGCTGCTACTACTACTGCTACTGCTACTACTGCTAAAACTACTACTACTACTGTTGGTGCTGCTACTGCTATTACTACTACTGCTACTACTGCTATTACTACTACTGCTACTACTACTACTGCTACTACTACTGCTGCTACTACTACTGCTGCCACTGCCACTGCCACTGCTACTGCTACTACTGCTACTGCTACTACTACTGCTGCTACTACTACTACTGCTACTACTATTACTGCTACTGTTACTACTGCTACTACTACTACTGCTATTACTACTACTGCTACTACTACTACTGCTACTGTTACTACTGCTACTACTGCTACTGCTACTGTTACTACTGCTACTACTACTACTGCTACTGCTACTACTGCTATTACTACTACTGCTACTACTACTGCTACTACTACTGCTGCTACTACTACTGCTGCTACTACTGCTGCTACTACTACTACTGCTACTACTACTACTGCAACTACTACTGCTACTGATACTACTACTACAGCTAATACTACTACTACTGCTATTACTACTACTGCTACTACTACTGCTGCTACTGCTGCTACTACTGCTGATACTACTACTACTGCTACTGCTACTACTGCTACTGCTGCTACTGCTGCTCTCTCTCTACTCCAGACTTTCTCTATACCCAGACTCTCTCTATACCCAGACTCTCTCTGTACCTCAGACTCTCTCTACCCCAGACTCTCTCTACCCCAGACTCTCTCTATACCCAACTCTCTCTCTACCCCAGACTTTCTCTGTAACTCCAGACTCTCTATACCCCAGACTCTCTCTGTAACCCCAGACTCTCTCTACCCCAGACTCTCTCTACCCCAGACTCTCTCTGTAACCCCAGACTCTCTCTGCCCCAGACTCTCTCTGCCCCAGACTCTCTCTGTAACTCCAGACTCTCTATACCCCAGACTCTCTCTGTAACCCCAGACTCTCTCTATACCCAGACTCTCTCTGTACCTCAGACTCTCTCTACCCCAGACTCTCTCTACCCCAGACTCTCTCTACCCCAGACTCTCTCTACCCCAGACTCTCTCTGTAACCCCAGACTCTCTATACCCCAGACTCTCTCTACCCCAGACTTTCTCTATACCCCAGACTTTCTCTATACCCCAGACTTTCTCTGTACCCCAGACTTTCTCTATACCCCAGACTCTCTATACCCCAGATTCTCTCTCTACCCCAGACGCTCTCACCCCAGACTCTCTCAAACCCAGACTCTCTATACCCCAGACTCTCTCTACCTCACACTCTCTCTACCCCAGACTCTCTCTGTAACCCCAGACTCTCTCTACCCCAGACTCTCTGTAACTCCAGACTCTCTCTGTAACCCCAGACTCTCTCTGTAAACCCAGACTCTCTCTGTAACCCCAGACTCTCTCACCCCAGACTCTCTCTAACCCAGACTCTCTATACCCCAGACTCTCTCTGTAACCCCAGACTCTCTCTATACCCAACTCTCTCTGTACCCCAGACTTTCTCTGTACCCCAGACTTTCTCTATACCCCAGACTTTCTCTGTACCCCAGACTTTCTCTATACCCCAGACTCTCTATACCCCAGATTCTCTCTCTACCCCAGACTCTCTCTACCCCAGACTCTCTCTGTAACTCCAGACTCTCTATACCCCAGACTCTCTCTGTAACCCCAGACTCTCTCTACCCCAGACTCTCTGTAACTCCAGCCTCTATACCCCAGACCCCAGACTCTCTCACCCCAGACTCTCTCTAACCCAGACTCTCTATACCCCAGACTCTCTCTACCCCAGACTTTCTCTATACCCCAGACTTTCTCTATACCCCAGACTTTCTCTGTACCCCAGACTTTCTCTATACCCCAGACTCTCTATACCCCAGATTCTCTCTCTACCCCAGACTCTCTCTACCCCAGACTCTCTCTATACCCCAGACTCTCTATACCCCAGATTCTCTCTCAACCCCAGACTCTCTATACCCCAGATTCTCTCTCTACCCCAGACTCTCTCTACCCCAGACTCTCTCTATACCCCAGACTCTCTATACCCCAGATTCTCTCTCAACCCCAGATCTACCCCAGACTTTCTCTATACCCCAGACTCTCTATACCCCAGATTCTCTCTCAACCCCAGACTCTCTCTACCCCAGACTTTCTCTATACCCCAGACTCTCTATACCCCAGATTATCTCTCTACCCCAGACTCTCTCTACCCCAGACTCTCTCTGTAACTCCAGACTCTCTCTGTAACCCCAGACTCTCTCTGTAACCCCAGACTCTCTCTACCCCAGACTCTCTCTACCCCAGACTCTCTTTGTAACCCCAGACTCTCTCTGCCCCAGACTCTCTCTGCCCCAGACTCTCTCTGTAACTCCAGACTCTCTATACCCCAGACTCTCTCTGTAACCCCAGACTCTCTCTATACCCAGACTCTCTATACCCCAGATTCTCTCTCTACCCCAGACTCTCTCTACCCCAGACTCTCTCTATACCCCAGACTCTCTATACCCCAGATTCTCTCTCTACCCCAGACTCTCTCTACCCCAGACTTTCTCTATACCCCAGACTCTCTATACCCCAGATTCTCTCTCTACCCCAGACTCTCTCTACCCCAGACTCTCTCTGTAACTCCAGACTCTCTATACCCCAGACTCTCTCTGTAACCCCAGACTCTCTCTACCCCAGACTCTCTCTACCCGACTCTCTCTGTAACCCCAGACTCTCTCTACCCCAGACTCTCTCTGTAACTCCAGACTCTCTCTGTAACCCCAGACTCTCTCTGTAACCCCAGACTCTCTCTGTAACCCCAGACTCTCTCTGTAACCCCAGACTCTCTCACCCCAGACTCTCTCTACCCCAGACTCTCTCTGTAACTCCAGACTCTCTATACCCCAGACTCTCTCTGTAACCCCAGACTCTCTTTGCCCCAGACTCTCTCTGTAACTCCAGACTCTCTCTGTAACCCCAGACTCTCTCTGTAACCCCAGACTCTCTCTGTAACCCCAGACTCTCTCACCCCAGACTCTCTCTAACCCAGACTCTCTATACCCCAGACTCTCTCTACCCCAGACTCTCTCTACCCCAGACTCTCTCTGTAACCCCAGACTCTCTCTGTAACCCCATACTCTCTCACCCCAGACTCTCTCTACCCCAGACTCTCTCTGTAACTCCAGACTCTCTATACCCCAGACTCTCTCTGTAACCCCAGACTCTCTCTGTAACCCCAGACTCTCTCTGTAACCCCAGACTCTCTCACCCCAGACTCTCTCTAACCCAGACTCTCTATACCCAAGACTCTCTCTGTAACCCCAGACTCTCTCTACCCCAGACTCTCTCTACCCCAGACTCTCTCTATACCCAACTCTCTCTGTACCCCAGACTTTCTCTGTACCCCAGACTTTCTCTCTACCCCAGACTTTCTCTCTACCCCAGACTTTCTCTATACCCCAGACTTTCTCTGTACCCCAGACTTTCTCTATACCCCAGACTCTCTATACCCCAGATTCTCTCTCTACCCCAGACTCTCTCTACCCCAGACTCTCTCTGTAACTCCAGACTCTCTATACCCCAGACTCTCTCTGTTACCCCAGACTCTCTCTACCCCAGACTCTCTCTGTAACTCCAGACTCTCTATACCCCAGACTCTCTCTGTAACCCCAGACTCTCTCTGTAACCCCAGACTCTCTCACCCCAGACTCTCTCTAACCCAGACTCTCTCTACCCCACTCTCTCTACCCCAGACTCTCTCTGTAACCCCAGACTCTCTCTACCCCAGACTCTCTCCACCCCAGACTCTCTCTGTAACCCCAGACTCTCTCTGTAACCCCAGACTCTCTGTAACCCCAGACTCTCTCTGTAACCCCAGACTCTCTCTGTAACCCCAGACTCTCTCTGTAACCCCAGACTCTCTCTGTAACCCCAGACTCTCTCTGTAACCCCAGACTCTCTCCGTAACCCCATACTCTCTCTACCGCAGACTCTCTCCCAGCCCACCAGTCATATACTCCCAGCCCACCAGTCATATACTCCCAGCCCACCAGTCATATACTCCCAGCCCACCAGTCATATACTCCCAGCCCACCAGTCATATAACCCCAGCCCACCAGTCATATAACCCCAACCCACCAGTCATATAACCCCAACCCACCAGTCATATACTTCCAGCCCACCAGTCATATACTCCCAGCCCCTCTCTATACTCCCAGCCCACCAGTCATATAACCCTAACCCCTCTCTATAACCCCAGCCAACCAGTCATATAACCCCAACCCACCAGTCATATACTCCCAACCCACCAGTCATATAACCCCAACCCACCAGTCATATAACCCCAACCCACCAGTCATATAACCCCAACCCACCAGTCATATAACCCCAGCCCCTCTCTATACTCCCAACCCACCAGTCATATACTTCCAGCCCACCAGTCATATACTCCCAGCCCCTCTCTATACTCCCAGCCCACCAGTCATATAACCCCAACCCACCAGTCATATAACCCCAACCCACCAGTCATGTACTTCCAGCCCACCAGTCATATAACCCCAGCCCCTCTCTATACTCCCAACCCACCAGTCATATACTTCCAGCCCACCAGTCATATACTCCCAGCCCACCAGTCATATACTCCCAGCCCCTCTCTATACTCCCAGCCCACCAGTCATATAACCCCAACCCCTCTCTATACTCCCAACCCACCAGTCATATAACCCCAGCCCCTCTCTATACTCCCAACCCACCAGTCATATACTCCCAGCCCCTCTCTATACTCCCAGCCCACCAGTCATATAACCCCAGCCCCTCTCTATACTCCCAACCCACCAGTCATATACTCCCAGCCCCTCTCTATACTCCCAGCCCACCAGTCATATAACCCCAGCCCCTCTCTATACTCCCAACCCGTCTCTATACTCCCAGCCCCTCTCTATACTCCCAGCCCACCAGTCATATAACCCCAGCCCCTCTCTATACTCCCAACCCACCAGTCATATAACCCCAGCCCCTCTCTATACTCCCAGCCCACCAGTCATATAACCCCAGCCCCTCTCTATACTCCCAACCCGTCTCTATACTCCCAGCCCCTCTCTATACTCCCAGCCCACCAGTCATATAACCCCAGCCCCTCTCTATACTCCCAGCCCACCAGTCATATACTCCCAGCCCACCAGTCATATACTCCCAGCCCACCAGTCATATACCTCCAGCCCAGCAGTCATATAACCCCAACCCACCAGTCATATACCTCCAGCCCAGCAGTCATATAACCCCAACCCACCAGTCATATAACCCCAGCCCACCAGTCATATAACCCCAGACTCTCCCTGCATGGTCCAGAGAATAGTGAATCCAGACTGGGGTCCATTTCATTTCTCTCATGATGGGTTTAACAAATATAGTTGTGGTTACGTTGTCCTTTCCTACTTCCTGATGAAGTTCTAAAAGCATTCTATGTTGGTTGGGAGGGATGGTTGGGAGGGAGGGATGGGAGGGAGGGGAGAGAGGGGAGGGAGGGATGGGATGGGATGGATGGGCGGGAGGGGAGAGAGGGGAGGGAGGGCTGTGAGGGAGGGATGGGAGGTATAGGATGGATGAGAGGGAGGGAGGGGAGAGAGGGGAGAGAGGGAGGGAGGGCTGTGAGGGAGGGATGGGAGAGAGGGATGGGATGGATGGGAGGGAGGGGAGAGAGGGGAGAGAGGGGAGGGAGGGAGGGCTGTGAGGGAGGGATGGGAAGGAGGGATGGATTGGATGAATGGGAGGGAGGGGAGAGAGGGATGGGAGGGAGGGATGGGAGGGAGGGAGGGGAAAGAGGGGAGGGATGGGTGGGAGGGATGTGAGGGAGGGAGGGGTGGGAGGGGATGAGGGAGGGAGGGGTGGGAGGGATGTGAGGGAGGGAGGGGTGGGAGGGATGTGAGGGAGGGGAGGGATGTGAGGGAGGGGAGGGATGGGTGGGAGGGATGTGAGGGATGGGAGAGAGGGAGGGAGGGATGGGAGGGAGGGAGGGAGGGAGGGAGGGAGGGGAGGGAGGGAGGGAGGGAGGGAGGGAGAGGAGGGAGGGAGGGAGGGAGGGAGGGAGGGAGGGAGGGAGGGAGGGAGGGAGGGAGGGAGGGAGGGAGGGAGGGGAGGGAGGGAGGGAGGGAGGGAGGGAGGGAGGGAGGGAGGGATGGGAGAGAGGGAGGGATGGGAGAGAGGGAGGGATGGGAGAGATGGAGGGATGGGAGAGATGGATGTGGAGTGGAAACTGGGTCTTGGTGAATGAAGGTCCCTATCTGAGACACTGACTGTGGGTAAAGCAGATGGCACCCTATTCCCTATATAGTGCACTACTTTTGACCATAGGGAATCCCATAGCGCTCTGGTGAAAAGTAGTGTCCTACATAGGGAATAGGGTACAAATTTGGTGCAGCAGGTTTACTGTAGTAATCCCCTGGGCAGACATCCATCTGACAGACAGGCAGCAGGAGGAGACAGCAGTAGTCTAGACATTGTGGTCAGTGGAGCAGAGCATGTTCAGAACACTGTCTCTTCATGACAAAGAGCCACCAGGGTCGGATTAAAAAAGTTGTTTTGTGTTGACTTCAATGGAGAGATGGGTGTTTTGTGTTGACTTCAATGGAGAGATGGTTGTTTGTATTGACTTCAATGGAGAGATGGGTGTTTTGTAATGACTCCAATGGAGAGATGGTTGTTTGTATTGACTTCAATGGAGATATGGTTGTTTTGTATTGACTTCAGTGGAGATATGGTTGTTTTGTAATGACTTCAATGGAGAGATGGTTGTTTGTATTGACTTCAATGGAGAGATGGTTGTTTGTATTGACTTCAATGGAGATATGGTTGTTTTGTATTGACTTCAGTGGAGATATGGTTGTTTTGTAATGACTTCAATGGAGAGATGGTTGTTTGTATTGACTTCAATGGAGATATGGTTGTTTTGTATTGACTTCAGTGGAGATATGGTTGTTTTGTAATGACTTCAATGGAGAGATGGTTGTTTGTATTGACTTCAATGGAGAGATGGTTGTTTGTATTGACTTCAATGGAGATATGGTTGTTTTGTATTGACTTCAGTGGAGATATGGTTGTTTGTATTGACTTCAATGGAGAGATGGTTGTTTGTATTGACTTCAATGGAGAGATGGTTGTTTGTATTGACTTCAATGGAGATATGGTTGTTTTGTATTGACTTCAGTGGAGATATGGTTGTTTGTATTGACTATATACAGGGTGTTACTGGTACAGAGTCAATGTGGAGGCTATATACAGGGTATTACGGTACAGAGTCAATGTGGAGACTATATACAGGGTGTTACGGTACAGAATCAATGTGGAGACTATATACAGGGTGTTAGGGTACAGAGTCAATGTGGAGGCTATATACAGAGTGTTACTGGTACAGAGTCAATGTGGAGGCTATATACAGGTATTACGGTACAGAGTCAATGTGGAGACTATATACAGGGGATACCGGTACAGAGTCAATGTGGAGGCTATATACAGGTGGTAACGGTACAGAGTCAATGTGGAGGCTATATACAGGGTGTTACGGTACAGAGTCAATGTGGAGGCTATATACAGGGGGTAACGGTACAGAGTCAATGTGGAGGCTATATACAGGGTGTTACGGTACAGAGTCAATGTGGAGGCTATATACAGGGGGTAACAGTACAGAGTCAATGTGGAGGCTATATACAGGGTGTTACGGTACAGAGTCAATGTGGAGGCTATATACAGGGTGTTACGGTACAGAGTCAATGTGGAGGCTATATACAGGGGGGTACCAGTACAGAGTCAATGTGGAGACTATATACAGGGTGTTACTGGTACAGAGTCACTGTGGAGGCTATATACAGGGGGGTACCGGTACAGAGTCAATGTAGAGACTATATACAGGGAGGTACCGGTACAGAGTCAATGTGGAGGCTCTATACAGGGAGGTACTGGTACAGAGTCAATGTGGAGGCTATACACAGGGTGTTACTGGTACAGAGTCAATGTGGAGACTATATACAGGGAGGTACTGGTACAGAGTCAATGTGGAGACTATATACAGGGTGTTACTGGTACAGAGTCAATGTGGAGACTATATACAGGGGAGATATATACTATATCTCTTTGTAGTCATTCAGTTCTCTCTTAGCTGGAGAAGGAACACGCACACATGTTATGTACCAGTCCTGCACGGTGATGTTGGTTTTCAGCCTGACTCTACCAGTCCTGCACGGTGATGTTGGTTTTCAGCCTGACTCTACCAGTCCTGCACGGTGATGTTGGTTTTCAGCCTGACTCTACCAGTCCTGCATGGTGATGTTGGTTTTCAGCCTGACTCTACCAGTCCTGCACAGTGATGTTGGTTTTCAGCCTGACTCTACCAGTCCTGCATGGTGATGTTGGTTTTCAGCCTGACTCTACCAGTCCTGCATAGTGATGTTGGTTTTCAGCCTGACTCTACCAGTCCTGCATCGTGATGTTGGTTTTCAGCCTGACTCTACCAGTCCTGCATCGTGATGTTGGTTTTCAGCCTGACTCTACCAGTCCTGCATAGTGATGTTGGTTTTCAGCCTGACTCTACCAGTCCTGCATGGTGATGTTGGTTTTCAGCCTGACCTACCAGTCCTGCACGGTGATGTTGGTTTTCAGCCTGACTCTACCAGTCCTGCATGGTGATGTTGGTTTTCAGCCTGACTCTACCAGTCCTGCACAGTGATGTTGGTTTTCAGCCTGACTCTACCAGTCCTGCATGGTGATGTTGGTTTTCAGCCTGACTCTACCAGTCCTGCATAGTGATGTTGGTTTTCAGCCTGACTCTACCAGTCCTGCATCGTGATGTTGGTTTTCAGCCTGACTCTACCAGTCCTGCATCGTGATGTTGGTTTTCAGCCTGACTCTACCAGTCCTGCACGGTGATGTTGGTTTTCAGCCTGACTCTACCAGTCCTGCATAGTGATGTTGGTTTTCAGCCTGACTCTACCAGTCCTGCATCGTGATGTTGGTTTTCAGCCTGACTCTACCAGTCCTGCACGGTGATGTTGGTTTTCAGCCTGACTCTACCAGTCCTGCATGGTGATGTTGGTTTTCAGCCTGACTCTACCAGTCCTGCACGGTGATGTTGGTTTTCAGCCTGACTCTACCAGTCCTGCATCGTGATGTTGGTTTTCAGCCTGACTCTACCAGTCCTGCACGGTGATGTTGGTTTTCAGAGTTAGGCTGTTAGACGACTGCAAACTACAAGAAGAATGGGGCATAAAGCCCCGACGAGGCCTGAATTACGTCTGTTAGACAACATCGTTTCGGGAGTAAACACGTGTTGCAGTGTTTACAGAGCTAGCAGCAGAGGATGACGTCAAGCTAACACAAAGGCTGTCAAACAATATGCAAATTAGAATTGTATTGTGTCGCGATTGAAATATAAAGGCAACGTTCTCTAGACTGCATTTACAGTAAAAGCTGCATACGATGACTCAATCTGAAATGACCATAACATTTCGAATGTGCTATAGGTCTAAACTTCCGCTGTACGGATTGAATCGAGCCCAAGGTTTGCCAGGGTTAGTGTGTGGATTTTGTGTCATGTTGAATAGTGTTGTGTCAATATTCAGTTGCCTTAAAAAAAGAAATGATACAAAAGAGCAATTAAAAACATTCAACTGACTGCCATTTACTGTTAAGTTAAATGTGTAAAACAAATGTCTAGTTTCTAGTATGCTACTCATTACAGCCTATTTCCATCCTACAGAAGACATCATCATTCAAGAACATCTGGATTCACCTCAGTACCTCAGCACCTCAGTGCCTCAGTACCTCAGTACCTCAATACCTCAGCACCTCAGTACCTCAGTACCTCAGCACCTCAGTACCTCAGTTCCTCAGTACCTCAGTTCCTCAGTTCCTCAGTACCTCAGTTCCTCAGCACCTCAGTACCTCAGCACCTCAGTACCTCAGCACCTCAGTACCTCAGCACCTCAGTTCCTCAGTACCTCAGTTCCTCAGCACCTCAGCACCTCAGCACCTCAGTACCTCAGCACCTCAGTACCTCAGCACTCAGTCAGTACCTCAGTTCCTCAGTTCCTCAGTACCTCAGTTCCTCAGCACCTCAGTACCTCAATACCTCAGTACCTCAGCACCTCAGTACCTCAGTACCTCAGTACCTCAGTACCTCAGTTCCTCAGCACCTCAGTTCCTCAGTACCTCAGTACCTCAGTTCCTCAGTACCTCAGTACCTCAGTACCTCAGTACCTCAGTTCCTCAGTACCTCAGTACCTCAGTACCTCAGTACCTCAGTACCTCAGTACCTCACCTCAGTACCTCAGTACCTCAGTACCTCAGTTCCTCAGTACCTCAGTACCTCAATACCTCAGTTCCTCAGCACCTCAGTTCCTCAGTACCTCAGTACCTCAGTACCTCAGCACCTCAGTACCTCAGCACCTCAGTACCTCAGTACCTCAGTACCTCAGCACCTCAGTACCTCAGTACCTCAGTACCTCAATACCTCAGTACCTCAGTACCTCATACCTCAGTTCCTCAGCACCTCAGTACCTCAGTACCTCAGTACCTCAGTACCTCAGCACCTCAGTACCTCAGTACCTCAGTACCTAGTTCCTCAGTTCCTCAGTACCTCAGTACCTCAGTACCTCAGCACCTCAGTCCTCAGTACCTCAGTACCTCAGTTCCTCAGTTCCTCAGTACCTCAGTTCCTCAGTACCTCAGTACCTCAGTTCCTCAGCACCTCAGTACCTCAGCACCTCAATACCTCAGCACCTTCCTCAGTACCTCAGTACCTCAGTTCCTCAGCACCTCAGTACCTCAGTACCTCAGTACCTCAGCACCTCAGCACCTCAGTACCTCAGCACCTCAGTACCTCAGTTCCTCAGCACCTCAGCACCTCAGTACCTCAGTTCCTCAGCACCTCAGTACCTCAGTACCTCAGTTCCTCAGTACCTCAGTACCTCAGCACCTCAGTACCTCACCTCAGCACCTCAGTACCTCAGTACCTCAGTACCTCAGTACCTCAGTACCTCAGTACCTCAGCACCTCAGTACCTCAGTACCTCAGTTCCTCAGCACCTCAGTACCTCAGTACCTCAGCACCTCAATACCTCAGTACCTCAGCACCTCAGTACCTCAGCACCTCACCTCATACCTCAGTACCTCAGCACCTCAATCAGCACCTCAGTACCTCAGTACCTCAGTTCCTCAGCACCTCAACCTCACCTCAGTACCTCAGCACCTCAATACCTCAGTACCTCAGCACCTCAGTACCTCAGCACCTCAATACCTCAGTACCTCAGCACCTCAATCAGCACCTCAGTACCTCAGTACCTCAGTTCCTCAGCACCTCAATACCTCAGTACCTCAGCACCTCAATACCTCAGTACCTCAGTACCTCAGCACCTCAGTACCTCAGTACCTCAGTACCTCAGCACCTCAGTACCTCAGCACCTCAGTACCTCAGTACCTCAGCACCTCAGTACCTCTGCACCCACAGAAAAAAACACCAGTAGATAAATATAATTTCTCTTATTTATTTTGGCATTTCTTTGTTTGTATTTATATTAAGCAAAGTGCATCTTATTTTATTTTTCTCATCAACACATTGCACAATACATAAATAATGATGCATATAAAACGTCTTCATATTTACAAGTAATAATATATTTATATATATAACATAAAATACATTTTCGCTTTTAATTTCACTTTTAATTAAATCTTTGAGTCATTTGTCATATTAAACAAGTTTATTGGGTTTTGTTTGTCTCATTCTTTAAACATCTTCCTTTTTGAAGCACTGTCTTCTGGGAAAAAAAAGGAACGGTGAGGGACTAGTCTGTGT